>NW_017298683.1:93048-109151 GCF_001594075.2 Trachymyrmex cornetzi | reverse complement strand
AAAGAGCAAGGAAGGACAGGCAGAGGCAGGGGGAATAGGGAGGGGGGATAAGTGGGTTAAGGAGGTTAAGGGAGATAAGGAGGGGGGTAGGAAGGAGGGGAGAGTGAATAAAGAGGGGGGCAGAGGAAAGGAAAGAGAAGAGGGAGGAAGGGAATTAAGGAGCAGAGGAATAAGGGTAAAGAAGGATAGGAGAGAGGAAAAGAGGAACAAAGGGGGGGAAAGAAAAGAAAGGAAGATAGCATTTTGGAACGTGGCAGGGTTGGGAAATAAGGATAGGGATTTTTGGCTAGGTTGGAAAGATGCCATGGTACTAATAGAAATATGGGTAGAGGAGAAGGGATGGAAACATATAAAAGAGAGATTGCCGAAGGGTTATGTGTGGAGAATGCAGGCGGTGAAAAAGAGAAATAAAAAAGGAAGGGCAATGGGGGAAATGTTGATGGATATTAAAAGGGATTGTTATGAGGGGGTGGAGGGAAAGAAAGAAGTAGAGCGGATGATGGCGGGAATGATGAGCGTAGGTGAGAACAGGTTAAGGATAGTGGGAGTGTATGTTAATATGGATTTAGAAAGTAAGCTGGAGAATATAAAGGAATGGATGGAGAGTAAAGAGGAAGGGATAAAAACAGTGATTGGGGGGGATTTTAATGCGAGAACAGGGAGAAAGGGAGGAAGAATAAGGGAAGAGAATGAGGGCGGGGAGGAAGAAGAAAAAAATTCAATGGATAATAAGAAGAACAAGAAAGGAAACAAGCTAGTAGAAGTTATAAGAGAGAAGGGGTGGCCGATTTTAAATGGAAATGTGCAAAGGGATGAGAAAGGGAATTGGACATATACAGAGGGAAGGGTGGACTCAGTGATTGACTACGTATTGGTGGATGAGGAGACGAGAGAGGGTATAGACAGTATGGAAATTGAGGAGGAAATAGATTCGGATCATCATCCGTTGGTAGTATCACTGAGGGGAGGAAGAGGCAGGAAGAGAGGAAAGGGTGGGGAGGGGAGAGAGGCATGTAGGGGAATATGGGATGAGGGAGGTAGGGAGATATTTAGAGAGAGTGTAGGGAGGTAGAATGGAGGGAGGGGGATGGCAATGAGAGGATGAAGGAAATGGGAGAGAGAATAAGGGAGATATTGAGAAGCATAGAAAAGGAGAGAGGGAAAGAAAGGACGGGAAGGGGATGGTGGGATGGAGAGTGTAAAGAAAAGAAGATTGAGGTGAGAAAGGTATTAAGGGAATGGAGGAAGGGTAAGGGGGGAGGGGAGGAGTACAGGAAACAAAAAAGGGAGTATGAGGAGCTATGTGGGAACAAGAAAAAAGAGGAGAATGAGAGGTGGGAAAGAAAAGTGGAGAGAGCGAAGAATGAGGGACAGGTATGGGAAATAGTAAATAGGGAAAGGAAGAAGTGGAAGGGAATAAATAAGGGGATAAAGATGAGGGAGTGGGAGGAATATTTTAAAGAATTATTGAGAGGGTGGAAGGGAGAGTGGTAAGGGATGAAGGGAAAAGGAGAAAACGAGGGACAGAAATGGATTTGAGTAGGGAGGAAATTAGAAGGGTGATTAGGAATTTAAATGATGGGAAGGCAGTGGGGGTGAATGGGATTCCAAACGAGGTATGGAAGTATGGGGGGAAGGGTATGGAGGAATGGGTATGGAGGGAATGTAATTAGGTATGGAAAGGGGAAGGATGGCCGGAGGAATGGAAGGAGGGGGTGGTGGTGCCGGTAAGGAAGAAAGGGCAGGGAGAGGAGGTAAGGGACTACAGGGAGGTGTCGATAGTGTCGACTATGTATAAAATATATACGACGGCATTGTCGGAAATGTTAAGAGAGGAGGTGAAAGGGAAGGGGTTGATTCCATCGAACCAAACGGGCTTCAGAAAGGGGGTGGGGACATTGGATAATGTTTTCGTGTTGAATTACTTAATAAACAGACAGGTAAGGAAAAAAGAGGAAAAATTAGTGGCCTTATTTGTGGAAAGCGGCGTTTGATTCGGTGGATAGAAGAGTATTGGTGGAAGCGTTAAGGCTGAGGAGGGTAAGGGAAGGGCTGGTGGAAAGAGTGGATGAGATTTTGAGAGAAATGAAAAGTAGGGTGAGAGTGGGAGGGGGAGAAGTAGGGGAAAGTTTCTGGGCGGCGAGGGGGGTAAGACAGGGGTGTCCGCTGGTCCTCTGCTGTTTAATTTAGTGATGATGGACCGGATGGTACCCAGTTGGACACGGCTCAATTGGACACGAGCCACTCACAGTGCTTGAGACTACAAAGCTCCTAAGCACCGGTCGCTATGATTGGTGGTGTCCAATCGAGCCGTGGTCAATCGGGATCACCTCTGACGGACCTAGAAGAAGAGATGGGAAGGGTTAAATGGGGGGGAGTGAAGTTAGGAGATGGGAAGGTACATAGTTTGGCGTATGCGGATGATGTGGTGTTGTTGGCGGAAGATGAGGGGAGTATGAGAAGTATGTTGAAAAGGTTGGAAGGGTATATAGAAAGAAAAGGTTTGGAATTGAATAGGGAAAAAACTAAAATAATGAGATTTGTAGGAAAGGAGGAGGTAGAAGCAGTAAGATGGACTAGAGATGGAAGGGAAAGAGGATCGAAGAGGTAAATAAATTCAATTATTTAGGATATACGTTGCAGAGGAATGGGGGACAGGACTAGCATGTAAAAGAAAGGGTGGCGGAAGCGGCGGCAGTGATGGGTCAAGTATGGGGGATCGGGAAAAGGAGATTTGGTAAGGATTGGAAGAAGAGGATATGGCTGTTTGATGTGTTAATGGGGCGATGATTAGTTATGGGGTGGAAATATGGGGATAGAAAGAGAGAGAGGTGGTGGAGAGATTACAGGATAGGTATTTAAGGTGGGTGTTAGGGGTGGAGGGAAGAACACCAGGTTATATGATGAGGGAGGAAATACAAAGGGAAAAGTTAAGAGGTAGGGCGGGAAAAAGAGCGTGGGCATTTGAGGAGAGATTGAAGGGGGAAGGGGGAGAGTTGTTTGCGCGGTTATGTTTGGACGAGATGGGAGAAAATATAAGGAAGGGGAAAAGGTTAGAAAGATGGGAGGGAGAAAGGGGGCAATATTTCAGGGATAGGGAGGTAGAGTTAGGAAGATGGCAAGGGGGAGAATTAGAGGGAGAGATCAAGTTTAAAGAGTTGCAGGAAAAGGACAAGGAAAAACAGAAGGAGGAAAGATGGGAAAAAATAAGGATAGCGAGATATAATATATGGTATGGATGGGTAAAGGGAGAAGGAATACCGGCATATTTAGAAAAGGGAGAGGAGATGGAGGAGGGTGGAGAGATTCAGATTGGGGAATGAGATGAGGGAAGGGAGATATTGGGAAGGAGAGAAGGGGAAGAAATGTAGGTTATGTGGGAGTGGAGTGGAATCGTGGGAACATTTGTGGAAGGAATGTAGGAGTTGGAGGATGGGGTGGGAAGGGGGGTGGCATGAGGTGGTGGATAGGATATTAGGAGATCAAGAGGACGGGGAGGGTTGGATGAGGGAGGTGAAAGAGGAAAGAAGGAAAGTAGAGGAGAGAGTGGAAGTGAGAGTGAATGTGGGAGTGAATGAGGAAGAAATAGAGGGAGAGAGGTAGAGAGGGTATGGGAAATGAGAGAGAAGCTCTGTGGGGATGAGAGGATGAGGGTGATAGAAATGAGGAAAGTGGAGGCCACGAAATGGAGGATGGTACAGCGGAAACGGGGGTCCAAGATAGGGAAAGAGAGAGAGAAAGAAACGTTAGGCAGTTTGTAAGTTAGTATAAGTTTTTTTTGTAATGTAGATTAAGGTAATTTTAAGGTGCGTAAATGTAAATAAAAATGTAACCCTAAGGGGAAGCAATAAATATTTATCTATCTATCTATCTATCTACTAACTTTATTAATTACAATAAAATAGTACCGATTAATTATGCGACGAGTTGAAATTACTTGAGCGCATTATACACATGTTACTCGACACGGAGGCGCGATGTAAACAAGTCAATTGGTTAGGTTGATACTGAGTGCGATGGTTATTAGTAAGAAAAATAAATGCTTACTGTGCGACGTTGTGATCGCGAACATAAACGCTCTCAGTATCAATCCATTGACCTAACCCATTGACTTGTTTACATCGCGCCTCCGTGTTGAGTTTGTCGAGTAACATGTGTATAACGCGCTCAAGTAATTTCAACTCGTCGAATGATTAATCGGTACTATTTTATAGTGATTAATAAAGTTAGTAATAAAGATAATAAATTCCTTATTTTGTCGTTCAAGTGCTTGTGTAAATCAGTGACCGTATTGATTTGCAATGGAATTTGATTGTGATTATCGCGTGCAATGTTTCCTTCTTTGTAATACTTCTGAGTTGCCGAATGATTAATCGGCAGTACTTAATAGTAGTGAAAGCCAGTTGCAATTCGGTTGTAAAAATCAATCAAGTGCGTGGATAAATCCGTGAACATATTGATATGCGACACAATTTATAAAAGGACAAATATTTCTGATTATTAATTGCTGTATGCAATTTCTTTCTTGGATTTAATTCTCAGTCGCTAAATAATTAATCTCTAGTTATTAATAATAACGAACTGATAAATTCGTTTGTAAATCGATCAAGTGTGCGTGAAACGTTATAAGTGATATAATTAATGTGAAAGATAAAAATTCGCGTAAACTTGATCGTGATATAATTGATATGAAAAACAAAAACTTATTGTAATTTGGTATAGACTTATGAGAATCTTGGAATTTACGGTCACGAAATTATCCTGCCTTTTTCCAACTCGGCTGCGGTAGAAGATATCTTTACAAGGTAGGAGAAAGAGAGAGAGAGAGAGAGAGAGGGGGGAGATGAAATACGTGTACGTGCGCTTATCATCGGGTCACGCGTTTCACGCGTAGCAAGCAACTGATCGGAACTGAGGGCCCGCGTCGGACGGTGCACCGCTCCTGCCTACCTTCCGTACGCGACCCATAATTCGCTTACTATTTTCGTTTATAATTCAAAAACTAAGCTACGCATAGAATTTTGGCAAAAAAAATTTCTTAAAATTATGTCAGGAATATGTCATTTTAAGGACAAATGTTTATTCTGAGACACTCTGTATACAAATTATACAAATAATTATTAGAAATAAAGTAAATATTAAAGATTACTAAAGATAATACCACTTGGATTTTTTTCATACAAATGATACATATTAGAATTAAATAAATGATAAGGATAGTATCATTAGTATTTTTAAAAATTGTATCACTTGGATTTTTAAAGATAAATAGTACCACTTGAGTTTTACTTTTTAATTTGGTAGAATTTAACTTATAAAGATTTTATATGATTCAACTTTGTGCCAGTTATTGATATCAAATCATTTATATGAGTAATACATAAAATTTTGTGGAATTTAACTTGGCGCTAGTTGTTGATATCAAATCATTTATACGAGGGTCTGAAAAGTTTTGAGCCTAACCATGAAGATGGCGTTACTCGTCAAAGCCATTCTGGTATTATAATCGTGATACTTACGAAAGATATCTGTGACAATTGTGGCCACTTTGGACGTTCAGTTTTTGTTTGACAATCATTTGTGTCGTCATTTTGTAAAAATGGAAAAAATTGAATATCGTGCTATAATTAAATTCTTGCATTTGAAAGACAATACGTCTACGCAAATTTAAGCCGAGTTGGACGCTGTTTACGGGGACTCTGCCCCATCATTTACCACCGTGAAAAGATGGATAGCTGAATTTATACGTGGTCGTACCAGTTTAGCTGATGATGAGCGTTCGGGACGGCCAACAACTGCGACCACCACCGATAACATCGAAGAAATTCATCAAATGATAATGGACAACCGTCGAATTAAGATTAGGGAGATAGCAGAGGCTGTTGGCATATCAAAAGAACGTGTTTGTCATATATTGAAGAATAAAGTATGCGTAAGTTAACCGCGCGTTGGGTGCCGCGCTTGCTCACTCTGGATTAAAAACGCATTTGAATGAACATTTCTAAGGCTCTGTTGGAGTGGTTTAAGCGAAACGAGTCGGATTTTTTGCGTCAATTAATAACGGTTGATGAAACTTAGGTCCACCACTTCACTCCTGAAACGAAAGAACAATCAAAACAGTGGACTGCGAAGGGTGAACCTGCTCCGAAGAAATAAAGCGAAGACGGTTTTATCGGCGGGAAAGGTGATGGCGACTGTTTTGGGACAGTCATGGAATTGTGTTGATCGACTATCTTGAAAAAGGTAAAACAATAACAGGGACGTACTACGCATCATTGCTGGACAAGCTGAAGGCAGAAATTGAGAAAAAACGACTGCATTTGAAAAAGAAGAAAGTACTGTTCCATCAAGATAACGCACCGTCTCACACTTCAGCGATCGCTATGGCAAAAATTCACGAATTGCGGTTCGAATTAATTGACCATCCACCGTATTCATCAAATCTGGCCCCCAGCGACTTTTTTCTGTTTCCTAGGCTCAAAGTTTGGCTCGGAGGACAGAAATTTTTATCGAACGAGGATGTCATCGCATCTGTAGACGCCTATTTTGCAAAGCAAGACGCTCAGTATTATTTGAACGGATTAAAGGGGTGGAGGCATCGCTGGAAAAAATGTATCGACTTAAAAGGAGACTATGTGGAAAAATAGAATTGAATTTGATCGAAAAATTACTTGTTTCTATGTTAGGCTCAAAACTTTTCAGACGACCCTCGTATATATAATATATATCATTAGAGTTAAGTAAATAATAAGAAGATAATAAAAAGATAGTATCACTTGGGTTTTACTTTTTAATTTGGTAGAATTTAATTAATTAATTTGATAAAGATACAAATGATACATGTCATTAGAATTAAGTAAAAATAATAAGGATAGTACCACTCTTGTGTTTTATTTTTTGAAAGTTACTGTTATTTTTTTAGGAGGAAAGGTTGAAATAAAAAGACTTTCAATGAAAATACAAAAAGGTGTATAGTATTATCACTTACTTAGTAAAAATAGTACCACTTGGGTTGTACTTTTTAATTTGGTACACTAGTTTTTTTTCAATATGTATCATCTAGATTTTAACGTATTTAGGTTTTACCGTTTATTTCACACCAATTATTTTAAAATTAATTATAATGAATGAATTACCTTTACAGACTGCATCCAGATAGAACATCATATTTATGTCGTCAAATGTTATTTCTCCATTACTTTTTATGTACGTATTTCTTATTTCTTCGCGAAGTCTGTTTTGAATAGTATGATTTAAAGCTAATTCATACAATGCATTAGATATTGTTTTAGCAGATGAATCAAATGAAGCCAAGAAGATTATAAATAATTGCGTAACAAAATGTTGGTCCAACATTTCTGCAAAGAAAAAATACAAAACTGTATATTAATTGTTTACTGAAATCGTGTTAGATAATATTTAATGCATATTTTAAAATAGTGCAAAAAGTTTATGATAACTTTCCGAGATAATTGCATTTATTTCAAATATGCTTTAAATAAAATTTCTGTAATATCTCGAAAGTCTAGTTTTATCTTAAATATACAGGATGTTATATTTCATCATACTGACTCCTCTTATTCATGTACATATTTGTATCTGACGTCAATTTAACTTATTATGTTAACTTATTATGTGTTCGTGAAAATTATATGATAGATTTTTTGTAAGTTGATAACTATGATTCGAATATATAATATAATATGACTCATCCGTACGAAAAAAAACTATTAGAACGCCAATAGTAACTAATAGAATGCCAATAGTGACTATTAGAATGCTAATAGTAACTATTGAACGGCATAGTTATAAGCATTCGACACTACTGCATTGAGTACTGTAACACTAGTAATGAATAGTTCCCACTACACAATTATAAACGATTAAACAGTATAAACTTTTAGAATGTAATAGTAAGAACTACTGAAATAACCACTAGTGTAGACATTTAATAGTTTACACTACTCTCATACTAATCATTGAATAGTTCAAATTAATAGTGTGCAAAAATGTAAGAAATTAAACTAATAGTGCACATTCTGTACAGTATATACAATTGAATATTTCTTGCAGCATTCAATAATGTATACTCTTCAGCATGTGTTATTCATTACTGTTGAATAGTATTGTTAAGCCATTGTGATATTTTTTAGAATTTTTTATATTATTTCTCACAATTTTTATGAAAAGTTTAAGATTTTCTTAAATTTTTTAAGTTTGTACAAATTGAAACATTTTTCAGAAAAAGTTAGATCAAAATTGAAATTTCCAGAAATTTTCATATCTATAAATACTGAATTATTTACAGAATCCTCATCTAATTATTTCTGACAATAACTGAGAAATTTTGTATGATTTTTTTTCAAAATTGATTGACTTTTTCTGAAAATTATTTCTGTTATATGCCACGCGTATAGCTTACATTTGTACATTACCATTATATTTAACATTAATTTTTTTTTTCTATCTGTTTTCCGTCTCTTTTACATCTTTGATAAGATATGTTACAATTATACGTCCATTAGCATTAGTGGTTCTTTGAAGGAACAGTTTCCGTATGATTGCAGAAGTCAAGGCTAAGTGGAGGTTCCTATTCGGATGGGTGACCGCATGGGAGCATCATAAAAATTAGTTCCCGAATTCACGAAGAAAACTGGTTTTTTTAAATATATAATTTTGTCGTGTATCCTCTAAAATATGATGCTAATAATACTTATTTTTGCAATAAAACTTTAGCGAAATTTCAGTGAAATTCAATGAAATTTTTTCCGGCACTATTACACTATTACACTATTAGCGAATTTACAATTGCACTAGTACTGACACTAGTAGTGACACTAGTTTTTTCCGTAAGAGAAGTAATGAAATCAAATAAGATTATGTTAAGAAGCGCTACGAGTCACAATAACAAATTTAATGTACGTACTGATGCAAAGATATAAATAAATAGATTACATTAAAATAACAAACGTTTCGACTCCGATCGGGTCATTATCAATGTTAAACATATCTAGTACTTAAAACGGTTCAAGTACAAAGGCAAAATAACAAAGATTACTTATTTAAAAATTTGATGGCAAGAATAGATGACCAAAGAGTAGATATTAGATATTTAGGCCATAAACCCACTCCAAAAAAAAAAACGTTGAATACTAGGACTGTAAAATTTGAAATGTATAAAAAGTTAAATAATGTAAAATTGGGTGATATAGTAAAAAAAAGGAATATGAATTCTATAAATATATAACTGTATGAAAGTGGATCTTAAAAAATTTTTGAAAAGTATAAATAAAAATGTTAATAGTGATTCTTATAAATAAAAGTAAAAATGTATAACGTCTGGTGGACTCCACGATTTCTTCGTTTTGCGACCGTTCAATCAACGAAGTAAGATATGAACAAATCCAATTAATAACACAAATCCGAGAGAAGTTTCCAGCCACAAAATCTTGTTTGCCTAGAATCGAGAGATCCGCGATAAAAACTCTGTCGTAGTGCCGACAATCAAACGTTAAATTTCCTTTCTAGCATCGTAGAAAATGAAAGTCAATATCAAATAATCACCAAATAGCGTTGGTACCAAGGCGCTAAGCCAAGTCACGAAATGATTGCCTAAAATCGAAAGATCCGCGATAAAAACTCTCTCGTAGGATTGATTAGAAAACCTCTTTTCGAGCGATAAAAACTCTCTCGTAGCATTGATTAGAAAACCTCTTTTCGAGCCTCGTGGAAAACGAAAATCAACATCAAATAATCATCAAACAGCGTTGGCACCAAGGCTAAGCCAAGTCACGAAATAATCCCCGCGATAATAAGAGCGATAGCGCGGACCGACGCTCGAAAGAAGATGAAATGTTTAACCATCTCGCACCGATATCGCACGGGCCCAATGATAATGGTCCCACGCTTAGGCTTAAGATAGGGTTATAAATCTAGTAATTACATTTTCCGACACTGAGAAAAATCAAACCGTGACTCTCGATTAACTAATCCAGAGATATCTATTCATCGTTCAACGTGAGAACGAATAAAAAATGACACAGCGGGCGGAGCTAACCGGAAGGCAATTTTCCAATGACGAACCAAAACTGTATCACCTTAGAATCCTACAAACCTGATTTCTCAATTTCCCAATTAGACACACCCTTGGAACCTCCCTCTAAACTATCCCTATATAAATCGCGACATCGCGAGACACAAGTCAGAAAGATAGAAAGACAAAAAGATAGAAAAAGTTTTTTTAAAACTCAGTGCGTACACTTTAGCACTAAACAGTGCATTTTCAAATATATTGAAACATTAAATTCATTGCGCAAAAGAAGTTAACCGTTGGAGAGGCCCAACCGAGACCAACGAACCGAGGACTAACTATCCAGTCTCACCGCTGTCATATAACAGTAAGTTCCCCCCTTTTCTTTTCTCTTTTGCCATTTCGTGAATTAATGAGAATCGATCCGCAGTGAGATTTCGAGGAAATCCGTGCCGCCATAACCGGACATCCTCCCGATATGCACATAGCAGTGTATATTCCTTCTTCCCCCTTCTCATATTTAGTCCCCATTGACTTCTTCAATGACACCTTTCCCCCTTCCTCCGTCATAATTAATGAAATTAATTAACAACCTAACATGTATTGCCTCTCCGACAACACACACACATAACACTATCAAACTCAATAGCGCACAATTAGTCAATAGTTGTACAGATATACCATGTCGATTTGTCAAGTTTTTCTTCGATGTATGTAAATCTAATGATTATTTTTAACTTAATTTACGAAATATATGTCAACTCAACAATTATATTTTTATATAATTTATGTAAACCTAATCTTTAACTTAATTCAATTACAAATATATGTAAACTCAAAACTTATGTTTCAGTAATTATAAAATTTATGCAACTCGACAATTATATGTACTTTAATTCGATTATAAAATTTATGATTATGTTTAACTTTAATTAAAGGTTCATATAAACTCAATATAACCATCACATTTTTTTTGTAATTTACACTTTAGTAATAAAACGAAATTATATTTAAAATGATTTCTTTCATTTTTAAATTCAAAAGACCTCTCGTACTCTCGCCGTTTCCCAAGGATCCCACCTGGTTCACTCCTGAGTTATAAAGATTTATTTCTTTGACTCAAAATTGAACCGACGTACGCACTGCTCAAGGAAACAGGCGTTATAGCAACCCTTCAGGACGTTGACCCATATTCCGGAGTGATAGGAAGTGCCTCCGACTCTCAGGTGTTCGCTACTGCGCGTATACCTGCGAGATAAAGTCTAAACATCCTTCCTCTACAACTCCATCCTTGTCTCTCCCGTTTAAACGTATTTCCAAGGGCTTGGACGTAACAAATGAGTACCTTAATAATCGCAATATGTATAAATACAATCCGCTAATGTAGTGTCAGATAGTAAAATTTAGTCCGAAGTGTAAGATTATAATATGATATGATATAATATAAAGTACAATGGTTGAAGCAAAATTGCAATGGAGACCACCCTTTTTTATCAACCAGTGTGTAAATGATAAATGAAAACAAATAGGAAATGAACTAAGGAAATGATATGGAGGGGATCGATTAAGAGGGGGGAAAAAGCTAAAAGGGAGAAAGAGATTGTATTATATAATGGGAAGATAGGAATCAAGCAATGCTTCTGTACCATTCTGCCTGTTTAAGCCTTGTTTTTGTCCCTTGATGTGAATCAGAAATTAAATGTTTAATAAGATTCACTATCTAAAATTCGTACGTTATTCCAATCAAAATTGTGGTTACATCTAATTCTGTGGCCTGTAATGACCGAAGAATCGTTTTTTTCCTTATGTCTGACATATGCTCTTGCAGTCTAGTTCTTAGTGTCCTATTAGTCTGACCGACATAACTAACATCGCAATCATCACAAGTTATTTTATAAACCACATCCTGATGGGAAAGAGAGTCAAGCTGGTCTTTACCTCTCTTTATGTAATCTTTTAGAGCGTTTGGAATAGAATAAGCTGTGGGGTTATATTATATGATTGTGTAGTTGCCAAATTGCGTGTTCTGATACGGTGGCAGCTGGCCGTCGCTGTCGGCCTCTACTGCCTACAGTGAGCTAGGACTTGGCTCGGGAAGCGGTGCGCAGAGAGAAGGTTCGAATGACAAGTCTCAAGATGTGTCTATATACGGATATATTTACAGTTTCCTATTTACAAAGAGGTAGTCCTAAAAAGGGCTGATTGAGTTGTTTTGTGGTGGCCCTGAAAAGGGCCGTTTGATCCGGTGTCAACCGGGCACGCGCTCGCGATAGCTAACACTCGGCGTGTAGCGCGTCCAGGGGCTCCAACTTTTGCGGGGAGTGTGTGGAGTACTTCACACGCCAGAATTTTTCATGTGTGGAATTCCACATATGAACTATTTTTTGAAAATAAATAGTGTTGAGTAAAAATAGAAAAAGTTTTTTGGAACTTTCATTTCAAAATTTTAATTACTGAGCGAACCGAGAGCGGCCGATAAAATGGTCACGCAATTTTCCTTTCCTTTATAATACGCGAACATGGCGCCTGCTGCAGCGTCACTGCAGCGTGATTAAGAGTGAGATAGCACATATCTTTCTCTCCGGCCAGAGTACGTCTTAACGATTGGTCTCGTTGATTTATGCTGAAAAGCGCCTATACGGAAAGTAACCTACAATCCCCTTCTTTGGCGAGAACATGTATGTGTGTGTTTGTGAGACCGATTAGACTAACGGCATGGATAAGTATATAATACGAACTCGAGCGAGGAGTAATATAGACAATATAGTCCTTGTTGAAAATGTTGAACCACGAAGCTGTAGCTCCATTACTAGTGAGAAATCTGTTCGAGATAAAACGGCGTGCATCTCTGATTGTCCGGAGAAACATAACAATGAAAAAGAAAATAAAGCGAATGCAATACATTTGCAAGAGACTAAATGTAGTTCTAAAATTTCAGATAAAAATAATCAAGGTATAAATATAATACATAATAACAATAACCAATTTAAATAAATAATAAGTGTTAATAATTAGGAAACTCCTTATATTCTCTTTTAGTCTTTTATATTCTCATATATTCTGTATTCAAATGTTTCGTAAAGATAAAGATATTCCTAAAGCTTTTGGACGATGGACAAATGAATTTCCGTGGTTAAGTTTAAATGTAGATAGGAAAGCCATTTGTATGATATGCACAGAGCTATAACTCTAAAGTTGCCACTGCTACTTAACAGTCAATCCATACATGCAAAAGAGGCGTTTGTAACTAAAGGTTATAGTAACTGGAAGAACGCGGTTTCTCGCTTAAAAAATCATGAAAAAGGTGATTTTCATCGTTCTGCAATTGCCTTGAATAATCTTCAGAAACCTACAATTATTCAGCATATATCATCCGCTAAATAAAACGAAATGGCAGAGGCTCGAGTGGCCCTTCGGAAAATATTTTCCACTATTAATTATTTGGCTCGACAAGGATTAACTTTACGCGGAAAAACCAAGGAATCTTCAAACTTATTAAAATTACTGCAATTACTAGCCGAAGACGTCGCTATACTTCGGAAGTGGTTTCACCAAACAACTTATAAATGGATTCATGATAAATCTGTGAATGAAATTCTTCACTTGATGGCAAATGAAATTTTTTAAAAATGCATTACAAAAATTAAAAAATCCATATGTTTTTCTATAATAATCAATGAAACATCCAATATTACACGATTAGAACAAGTATCCTTTTCAATAAGAATCGTACTAGACGACATGATAATAGAAGAAATATTTATGGGATTTTACGAAACGACAAGTACGACAGCTGAAGCGCTATTTAATATAGTGAAAAATATTTTGGCCCAATTTGATCTGAATATCTATAAGAGGGCAATGCTACGACGGAGCGGCTAATGTAAGTGGAAGAATTACAGGATTATAAGCACACTTTATAAGCACATTAAGGAAATAGAACCACGAGCTTTATACGTGCACTGTAATGCTCACAATTTAAATTTAGTGGTGCAGGACGGAATGGAGTGTATATCCAGCGTAAAAAATTTCATTGGGGTGATAAAGGAGCTTATCAATTTTATACGAGATTCCCCTAAGCGCCAAGGATGTTTTAAAGAATTTCAATCGAACACCAGTCCTATGCTTGCACAGTTTTGCCCAACTAGGTGAGAATTAAGATAACGCTGAAATAAAACATTCAATAGTATTTCATAAAACATAAAATATTTGTAGTCACACTGTTGACTGTACGTATGTCCTACTGTTTTTTAGTAATTTAATAGAGTTTTTACATTTTAATTTATTATGTTTAAAATGTAGTAATTAATTATGTTTAATAAAATCTGCTATAAACCAACTTATATTTCCGATTAATTTTTGTTGTATTTTCGATTTATTAGGTGTTGCGTGCGTGTAAAATCTTTAAAGACGCTATACGAACTAAGCAATTATGAAGCAGCTCGGCTGTTTTTTGAGTCTAATTCAACATTTGATTGTAGCAGTTATGCAAAAACTCTTGGATTTTTAAAACATCTCGAAAGTTTCAATTTTTATTTTTATCTAAGTTTTATGATTAGAATTTTTGAAGTTATTGAAGCTTTAAACACTAACTTGCAAAAAACGAATTTAAACATTCAAGAAGCACATGCAAGATGGTGGAAAATGTAATTTCCATGTTTTCAAAGTCCCGAGACCGAGAGAGTAATTTTGAGTCGGTATGGGAAGAAGCTGTAATTAACGCAAAGCAATTAGGGCTAGAAGATCTTAAGCTACCGCGGCTTCGCAAGGTGCCAGAAAGATTGGAAAATACTAACAGTGCCAGTGGTCATGTTTTTTCAACGCCAAAAGTGTATTATAAACATTTATATTTACAAGTACATGACCAAGTCTTCGTATCTTTAAATGAAAAATTTTCAACGGAAACTATAAACCTATTGTGAAAGAAATGGAAAATGTTGCCATCGGAAAAAATAAATATGAAGACAGCGGAATTGAAAATGCTCTTGCAGAATACAAGAATTTGATATTGAGAAGCTTACACTCCACCGCTTACGATTTTGATATTGAGAAGCTTACACTCCACCGGAGAATATTTTTCGACGTAGTAGACAGCCGAAAATTAACTGTAACATCTCTCGGAGACGTTATTACGATTCTACAAAAAGATAAATCCATGAGAGACTTAGTTTCAGAGTACACAAAACTAATTAAAATATTATTAACAATACCGGTGACGACGTGTACTGCAGAACTTTCTTTCTCTGCCTTGAGAAGATTGAAAACGTATTTACGTTCTTCGATACTGCAAGTTCGTTTGAATTCAATAGCTGTATTGCACGAGCACTCCGATATTGCTGAAACTTTAGATATTGATGCACTTATGGATGAATTCATTGTAAGAAATAAGAATCGAAGCTCAACGTTTGCTCTAAATGATTCACGAAGTTAAATATATTTCTAAGAATAATATATTGATATATAAATGTATACTCTATTAATATATTAATTATATGCTCTAAATCTAAATGGTTCACGAAGTTAAATATATTTCTAAGAATAATATATTAATATATTATGGTTCAACTCCACACATGGCTAATCGGCAAGTTGGCGCTCCTGAGCGCGTCCACTTCAGCGGAGGGCCGATGTCGTTGTTGTTCTCGTCGTGGGCCGGAGTGACGACGGTGACGCTCGTTCTTAGAGCCGGAAGTGTTCCTGGTGATGTCCGCGGTGATGGCGGCCGAGGACCAATCGGCGGCGGCGTGCTCCAGTCCGCTGCGCATGTTTGCGTACCGGCCGTTGGAAGGCCGCCGTAGATGGTATCGGCGGCGAGACTTCAGGCGGTACCGCAATCAAGCTCGGCGAGGGCTATTATCGTCGCCGGCTGTCCCAAACGCTGAACCGTGCTCCTAGAGGCTGCGTCTGCTGCTGGCCCCTCGGCAAGATGCTGAGCGGAGTGAGTATCCATCTTGAGTCGGAAAACCAATCAAGGGGAAATCAAAAGAAGAAGAGTGAGTATCTACTGCCTTGGAGAGAGCAGGCGGGTCCCCGCTGCGTCCTGACGTGCCGGTGCATGGTATAAGGATAAGGG
>NW_017298683.1:91852-92206 GCF_001594075.2 Trachymyrmex cornetzi | reverse complement strand
CTCTGCCCCACGAACCAAGATATTAAGCGTTAATAAAAAATAAACCGCTGATTGTTGCGTATAGGCATAAACGGCGCGTACGTAAAACGGCGGATCGTCGGTGATTGGTCGGATTCTTCGATACGCGAATACGCGCGTACAGTAATACGCGTCATGGGACGGCACCCTAAGGGTATGCTCACGCCGTGGATACTCACTGCGCAGTCAAAGTGTGACGTCACTCTCGGGGCCAATCAGACCGCCCAAACGAAAACATGGCGGTTCCTGATGCTTGACACGATATTAATGTTCGGTGTTACATACACAATTTCCTGTTCTGTGAAAGGTTGTGGCAATTATTTTCGCAAAACAAAA
>NW_017298683.1:90456-91305 GCF_001594075.2 Trachymyrmex cornetzi | reverse complement strand
CAGCCACTGATCCCGTCGGTGCCTCTGCTGCTGGTGGTCTCGGCTGCTCCTCAGCTGCCTGCGCTGGGCTTGGTTGCTGCTCATGAATCCTGGTCGGGATACCGTGAGCCTCAGCTTCAGCGACGATTCTTCGTTCCACTGGCCTTATATTGCCCGCCGGAGATTTCTTATCTGCGAGCGCGTGGTATTCGCGCCAGCCCCCTAGGGGCTGTATCACGGTACTCCCGTTTCGCGTGCCGCGGGCGTTCGCGAGAAAGTTATCGCGGGACGCCCACGCGCATGCTGCGTGTCTGCTGGGTCTTTATTCTGATGGCACTTACTAGCCGCCAATGGCGACCCGCCACATAAGCTAATTTACAAGCTTGAGGGGATGGTGGAAGGATACTAGGTGAAGTAATACCGGAGTTGCGCAGTAGCAAAAAAGTAGAGGGGGAAGAGGCAACCAATAAGGAATAATCCGTGCGATTCTGGTCACGTAATTCTCTCGCGCTGTGAGTCCCGATCATGGTGGAAGGATCACCCGACTGCGGCGGACGCGGGTGCTCGATGTCTAATATTTTTGCAAATGTTGCCGACTTCGACTGAGCAATTGATTCCTCCCCGATGCGTACTTTCGGTGTTATATAAATGTAGTGCTTTTCAGGGAATGGAAAGTTACTTTTTAAAAGTAACAAGTTACAGTTACTCGTTACCGAGTAAGAAAAGTAACAAGTTACTAGTTACTAGTTACCGTTACTAGTTACCGATTTTTAAACGTAACTCGTTACAGTTACCGTTACTTGAGAAAGTAACTTTTCGTTACTTTTCCGTTACTTTTTTTTAAATCGACGACCAACAATCATAGCGGAC
>NW_017298683.1:89929-90140 GCF_001594075.2 Trachymyrmex cornetzi | reverse complement strand
TAAAATTTGGATAATTACAGAAAATATTCAAAATATCCTGCTATAATTTCCAATATAAAATAAGATATATTTACACAATAAAAACAAATTTACATAATTGTCACGAGTGCAATATTGCACAAGTGACCATTGCGCCACGATACGTGTTTAGCTTACACGAACGAAATCATATTATTTAAAATAAGATAAACAATAAAATTAATTTAAAAGA
>NW_017298683.1:83281-89416 GCF_001594075.2 Trachymyrmex cornetzi | reverse complement strand
AGTTACTAGTAAAGTTACCAAAAAAGTAACTTGTAACTGTAACTTCGTTACAAGTAACGAGTTACTTCCATTCCCTGGTGCTTTTAGACATGCCACCTTGTTGCATAAAAAATTGTACAAATCTGAGTTCCGGATCTTTCATCGTGAAAGTCCTGATGTGGTCTTTACCGAAAGATCCAGATGTGCGACACAAATAGCTTGAGACTTGCGGCAAGGATTCAAATCACTACATAAAAGATGGTAAATATTACAACTATTATGTCGTGCCTGTCAGAAGTGTATAGTTAAATAAATGAAATACACATAATTATAGAAAGAGTGTGCGAAATCCATTTTAAAAAGGAGTGCTTAGAGGAGAAGATGACACCGAAGTCAAAAAATGCAGAACCTCAAGTGAAACGTTATTTAAAACCAGGATCTGTGCCAACCGAATATCTGCAACTACCACGACAACGACGAAAACGATTTTCGTTCGGACAATGCAGCAATGAACCTCAAAATAAATCATTCTGGTAGGCAATGTCTAACCTTTATTGTAGTTTATTTTATGCATGTTACTCGATGAGGAATTGGAAGTAATTTGTATTAAAGAATATATATTGATTTATTTACTTATTGTAAATATACATGTATTCATGTATTGCTTTATTTACTTATGGTACATGTATTCGTGTAAATGTTTTTATGATAAATGTTAATTTAATGTTTTGTACATATATCATCTGTCTGATATATACATATGTGGTGTACCAACATATACGGAGCTTGTGTCCTATGCGAAAGATGTTGCTGCACACGGAGCCTGCCTCAGAACATTTGACGAATAGCAGCAAAGCTTCCGCTTTAAAGGATCATGACGTGCCCGATGAAAGCCTAAGTTGCATTGTTCGGTATGTACTGAATATACATTAAATTATCATAAGTATACTATTGTCATGTTTTTGATGTACAACTGGTAATCCCAGCACGTCGAGCATCAAGAACTCGTGATCGATTTTATCGGAACCGAAGATACACATGGCAAAGCTGAACGTGGTATACAAAACGGAGACCTGCAGAGAAGGGTATGTAAAGAAGAGTATGAGAATAAAATAAATAGTACTTCACCGTACAATGTATTAAACCAGTTAATGTGGTAATTACCACATATAATATGTTAAATATGCATAATTACTGTTAATATATTTCTCGTAATGTTATGTAATGTAAATCTCGTTACTATATGGTGTATCATAAATAAAGTAATATAAGGCTCCAATATTTAATAATAATACAAAAATAAAACGCCAATATAAGCCAGCACAAGATGTAATTTGTGAAAATTATATAAATCTTTAAAGAAATTTACAAACGTTTCTACAATATAATTTTATTCTCTTTAAATGTAGAAAGTGAAACGGATTAATAATACAAATTGGTCGACATTCAAAAACAAACGGAGATCAAAATCGACGTATCGTTATTAACAAGATTGTTCTCCACGTCTGTAGTACTTAGATTGATACTCAAACAATGATGGCAATACCTATGAAATAATAACAACATACATGAAATGTCAAAACCTAATTCGTAATTAATTAAAATAAGCTATTAGGTGTACAACTTTGCTTCCGCCGTTTTCCTATAGATGGCTTTAGCGGTAAGTGGTGGTCGAAATAAATAGATCATAGACGTCATCAAGAGACACGGTAGTGTCTCGTGCCAAGTGGGCGCGCAGCGCGAGACACGCGTGTCTTTCGCGAGTCAGCGAGATGCGGGCAACCGAGCATCCGAAATTCTCGGTTTTTTTTAATAAAGGCTAAACCGATCGAGTTCTGAATATGAGCTCCATCGACAGCTTGGGACCGAATTATATAATAAACGTTTATTTTACCTCTACGTGTCCCACGAACGGAGATATAGTGATGCGAAATCCGAAATGTCAAAATTTTATGTAAGATACGTCGCCTCAAAGAGTCATCTCCTTTTCATATCTTCTTCGGTAGATGACACTCGTTTATTGCTGTCATTTACCGACTTATTTATCTATAGTTTCATTAACACTGTATTATATATCGACATTTCACTGTATAGTTACTTTAATACTTTAACAAGTTACTTTTGAATTAAAAGTGTATAAAAATATAAAACAGGCCGCTCGATGTGTGAACATCATTACGTACATATTCATGCCGTTTATAGCCTCGCGAATTTGGTAAAGGCATGAATATGTACGCAATAACGTTCACACGTTAAGCGGTCAAGCGGCCCGTTTTAAGTTTTTATATACCCGGGTAGAATTTTGTCGGGGCGTGCCCTACATCTATACAGGGCCTGAACAGGCATGCCCTAAAATAGGTCTATCAACGTTGGGCCCAAATAGGCATACCCTAAAATAGGCCTGCCATCGTTGGGCCTAGAAAGGGCCTAGAAAGGAAAATTCTAGATGGAATTTCCTAAACAGGCCTTGAATGGGCACAGACGTGAGTGCCCCTAACAGGACCTGCCATCATTGGGGCTAGAAAGGGCCTAGAAAGGAAAATTCTAGATGGAATTTCCTAAACAGGCCTTGAATGGGCATTGACGTGAGTGCCCCTAACAGGGCCTGCCATCGTTGGGGCTAGAAAGGGCCTAGAAAGGAAAATTCTAGATGGAATTTCCTAAACAGGCCTTGAATGGGCACTGACGTGAGTGCTCCTAACAGGGCCTGCCATCGTGGGGCTTAGAAAGGGCCTAGGAAGGAAATTTCTAGATGGAATTTCCTAAACAGACCTTGAATGGGCACTGACATGAGTGCCCCTAACAGGGCCTGCCATCGTTGGGCTTAGAAAGGGTTTAGTGTAAGATATTCACTAGATATAGATACAACAGAGAGACCACCAGCGTCAGGGCTGTGTGGCTCAGTGGCAGCGTCAAAGTCTACCAACTCGGAGCAGAGAACAGGCCTGGGATCGAGACGAGGAGCGCCCTGATATTTTTCTCTGTTGTTGTCAATTGTTGACACATGCCAAAATAGGACGTAATTAAGCTTGCCAAGATAGGGCCTACTTTAGCGAATATAGGGCCTGTCCAGTTAAGCGTGCCCAGATAGTACCTACTTAGACGTATCCAGATAGGGCCTAGTTAAATGTGTCTAGACAGGACCTAGTTAGGGGTGTCTAGATAGAGCCTAGTTAGGCGTGTCCAGATAGGGCCTAGTTAGGTGTGTCCAGATAGGGCCTAGTTTAGGCATATCTAGATAGGGCCTAGTTAGGCATATCCAAATAGGGCCTAATCAAATTTACAAATCGGGCCCTGATTTGCACGAGCGTTACATCTCTGTACAGGTCCTAATCGGACTTTCCTGAATGGGGCCTAGACAGAAATGGGGAAAAACTATCTAGAGCCTGTATGTGCCCCCTTTTAAAGTTCTACCCGGGTACTTTAGATTAAAATTACTCAGAAACTAAAGCCGCAATCAAAGATCTCAAAACACTTTTATTATATGTCGTCGGTATCTTTCGATTGCGATCAGTCTGAATAAAATTGGTGCAGCCAATATCGAGATCTGGATATCATTTCCCAAAAAGGGACCATTTCAGCTTTTCAAATTTTTTCAGTCGTACGTGTAACATATACATAAAGCGTCTTGTCCATTAAGCTGCTGTTCACAATGCCTTCATAGAATTCTAATTTTAAAATAAAAATAAAGTAAAATTAGCAACAAAAGTGAACCTTAATGCGTATTTGATTAATCATGATTCTTTACCTATAAGAACTAGTGAAGAAGCAATTATTGAATGTAATCGGCAAAACGACTACATAAACCAGAAGCACAAATTATTATTACTATTTCAAAAAAGTTATCGAAAAATTAAAGATGTGCCATGGACATTACCGAAAATAATAATTTCCGTTCAGTAGTCAGATCAAAAAGTTCGTCAAAGTACTACTTCTTGGGTTATACGTGGTTTTCAAAATACTGACAAAGTTTCATGCTATGTCAATGCTGCATAACAATGTTTATTTCATTTAATTATTATTAGAAAACAATTATTTAATTCTGATAAACTAAATGTTTTAAATATATTAGTGCATCGATATGAAAACGGAATATGAACTTAATTTGAGTACCTACGCAGTACGAAAATATCTAGGGGAGTATTTTTCGACTGGTATTAAACGAGATGCATTTGATTTTGTTGTAGTTCTTTGTACTAAATATGATTTTATAGAAAATTTGGTTGAGCATCAAATATTACTACTTGTCGATGTATAACATGTGGTGATACAAAAGTTAATACTAATAATAATTTTATTTTCTCAATTTTTGTTAACAATTCGAACAAGGAAAGTTTTAATTTTAACAATTTACTAAATGCTTGATTTTCACATTAGTCTAAATAAAATAATAAATTATGTCAACGTTGTGAGGGAAATGATATATTATTTAAAAATGAAATAACATTGAGACGAAACAAATAATTATCCATTTAATTTCATTTTCATATCAAAATGAAACTTTAGTGAAAGTGCCACAAGAAATTAATTTATGTGCTCTTGCAACAAGTGAAATACTAATAGCTGGGCAGCCGTATAAAGTTATGAATGCTATATTTCATTATGGTTCATGTATCGAAAACGATGATTTTATAAGTATGTATGGAGAAGGTTCACCTTGGATTGAAGCTGATGATACGTAAGTTACAAAAAAGCAATGACCTCGAGCTGCTAAAAACATTTCTACATTATTTTTAGAAAATGTTGATAATAAATAATATGTTCTAGTAATACGCACACGTGTAAAGAGATATATTATTAGATGTACAATTTTGCTTCCGCCGTTTCTTTTCCGAAATTCGAGGCTTTATTGTAAAAAACTGGTTATACATTTATGATTTAAAGTATTGTCCATTGCTGGCCACTACTTTCGCCCATCTTTTGGTAGCGTACGAATCCCGCGTCGAAAAAATTGATCATCTTTTGAGGCGATCCACGAATCGATCCAATACTTCTTCATAAGACCGGAAGTGCTGGTCAGCCAGGCCGTGTGCCATTGATCGAAACAAATGATAGTCAGAGGGAGCAACGTCTGGAGAATACGGCGGATTGGGTAGGACTTACCATTTCAACGTTCCAAGTATGTCTGGACCACTTTCGCGACATGGAGTCGAGCATTGTCATGCTGCAAAATCACTTTATCGTGTCTCTCGTTGTATCGCGGTCGTTTGTCTTTCAATGCTCGGCTCAAACGCATCAATTGCGTTCGATACCGATCGCCTGTGATTGTTTCAGTCGGTTTTAACAGCTCATAATACACTACGCCGAGCTGGTCCCACCAAATACAGAGGATGACCTTGGAGCCGAGAATATTCGTTTTGGCCGTCGACGTGGAAGCATGGCCGGGAATTCTCCATGATTTTTTGCGCTTGGGGTTATCGTAATGAACCCATTTTTCATCCCCAGTCATAATGCGATGCAGAAATCCCTTCCGTCTTTGCCTTTCAAGCAGCTGTTCACAAGCAAACAAACGCCGTTCAATATCTCTCGGCTTCAACTCGTACGGCACCAAATTTCCTTGCTTCTGAATCATTCCCATGGCTTTGAGGCGTTTTGAAATGGCTTGTTGAGTCACTCCCAATGATCATACTAATTCTTCTTGATTTTGACACGAGTCTTGTTTAAGTAATGCCTCCATTTCTGCATTTTCGAAAACCTTCTCTCTTCCACCGCTATGCCGGTCTTCGACGTCAAAATCACCGTTCTTGAAGCGTTGAAACCACGACATGTTCTTTCACTAATAGCGGCCTCACTATAAGTATTTGAGAGCATTCGATGAGCCTCAGCCGCAGATTTCTTCATATTGAAGCAGAAAATTAAAAACTAATTGACGAGAATTTGGCTCGTAAAGACATTTTTAATCGAGAATAACTTTATGATGCAGACACAAACCGACTAATGTGTCTGTGGCGTTATGTTGGCAGATGCCCAAGTTTATTGTATGAAGTCTATGATCTATTTATTTCGATCACCACTTACTGCTAAAGCCATCTATAGGAAAACGGTGGAAGCAAAGGTGTACACCTAATAATAAAATATACATATAAATTTATTTTTGAGCCTTGTTACGTCCTGCAGACGCAGATTCTTTTCTTTCGAGAGAATCGGCTCCGCCGC
>NW_017298683.1:80165-81321 GCF_001594075.2 Trachymyrmex cornetzi | reverse complement strand
TTACGTCCAAGCGTCAAACAGTTGTGGCCATCCCTAAATCGAAGGGACCTGACGGAACAATGACGCATCCGAACTTGTTCGCTATCTTAAAAAATACGCTGTCGAAGCCGTACCCCTTTTCGATGGCAAAAACATCCCTTTAAATTACTTTATCGAAGGATGCGAGGAAGCAAAGTCCATGTTACCGGATGAATCGCAATTCACAAAAATTATAAGAACGCGAATAGTGGGTGAAGCGCGTCGCACTATACAAGATCAGGACTTTAACAGTGTGGCACAATTAACTAAATATTTAAAACAAGTTTATGGCACTTCTAAAAATATATACCAACTACAAGGCGAATTAGGCCGTATTTATCAAATGAATGAGGAGGACGTAATTACATACGCGAATCGAGTTAAGGTTTTAGGAAAACAAATAATGGAAGCACATAAAATTTCAGGAAATGCCCTTTCCGATTAAAATATTAAATCTTCTTTAGAAAAAGACATGTGTAAGTGTTTTATTAGAGGATTAAAACCAGAAATTGAGCAAAGAATAGCACGAACCTTAGGCGTCCAAGAAACGGTAGCCGATGCGTTACGAATAGAAAGAGAACTCCATTCGATGACAGACTTACGACAGAATCAAGAAAATACATCGAGTAAAGCACTGAATACAAATAAATTACGAGAAACTTGTCAGATTTGTTATAAAGAAGGACATTCAGCTTCAAACTGTAGGAAATTAACTAATTTTGGAACAGAAATTTTAATATGTCAAATCTGCAAAAAACGGGGACACAGCGCTGATAAATGTCGACTTCGCGATCCCCAGGCACGACAATCCATTAACATTTTACAGGGAAATAATATTATTTGTCAAATATGTTCTAAATCAGGGCATAATACTAAAAGTTGTCGAACCAATAATAATAGTAACCAGAACAAATCCTCCGTAACTTGCCAGTGGTGTGACAAGCCGGATCACTCGGCTAATAACTGCTGGAAAAAACAGAATGAGCAACACAATCCGGTTAATAAAGTAAAAGTTGTCTGTCAAATCTGTAATAATTTTGGACATAATGCTAGAGATTGTAAATCTAAGATAGGGCAGAGCGCCGCATCATCAAACTCATTATTCTGCCGGTACTGTAAAGGTCAAGGGCATCTCCTC
>NW_017298683.1:74682-74966 GCF_001594075.2 Trachymyrmex cornetzi | reverse complement strand
CACACCTATGGAACCTTCGAAATGGCTGGAACTCGTATAATAGGATTAAAATCAAATCAGACCGCATCACGACCTATAGTTTTAGCCGGCCACGTTGACAATGACGGCGGATGCTCCGGCAGCGCTTCCTCTGACCCGTATGGAACTTGGGGAAATGTCATCGTGCTAGGCAGTCTTAAAATAACCTTGCAAGATTATATCGCCGAGGTACGAATAAATACTAATCGCGTACATCTCCGATCAGGAGTAGGCTGCGAATTAAGCTCTACTCATTGTACGGATAT
>NW_017298683.1:73343-74632 GCF_001594075.2 Trachymyrmex cornetzi | reverse complement strand
CGACTACGGCGTATTATACAATGGACATGCCGACAAAATACTCGATTTATCAAACGTACAATCACAGACGGTTTATTCTATCAGCACGCCAAGCATGATTTTTTCTTTAACTCGCACTGGAACATACGACGCCTGTGGACACACGCTTATCAGGACCGAACATCCAAAATTACTAATCGTCGAAACATCGCCTGGTGGCGAAGTTTTCAAAAGCTCTGGGTTTATTTCAGTAAACATAGATATGTTTTCGTACATAAACTCTAAATTCGTGTACGTAGAAAGACACATCCGCACTCAGATTAATCAATTGTATCGAAATATATTATTGCAACAATGTCAACTTGAATACCGAACGATGCAGAACGCACTAGCATTAGCCGCTACGTCACCCGATATCTTCGTTTATCATTTTATGAAAGGACCGGGGTACATGGCACTATTGGCCGGAGAGGTGATACACATGGTAAAATGTGTGCCGGTCGAAGTAAAATTGGCACGAATTAACGAATGTTACGAACAACTTCCAATAATACGAGGAAACGAAACATATTTTCTGACTCCGCAAACGCATGTATTATCACGCCACGGAACCCAGATTACTTGTAATTCTTTTGCACCTACCATGTACCTTTTGGGAGACTCATGGTACAAAATTATGCCTAAACCAGTGGAAACATTACCACCCACCGTTATGAAGCCTTCTACTAAACCGTCATGGAAATACACCAGCCCAGGAGCATTAGCTACCAGTGGAATATATTCACAAACCGATTTGGAAGAACTTAAGGATCACATAATGTTCCCCGCGGAGCGACCCGCAATTCTCAATACCATGGCAAGAGGCATATTAGGGCACTCAACTGTAATGAATGGAGGATCACTCTCTAATCTCATAGATGAAGCATCGATAGAAAGAATCGCTATCTCCGCTTGGAAAAAATTCTGGAATAAATTTTTAATCTTTGGTAATATCAGCGCAGGATTAATCGGAATATACCTAATTGCTAGAGTAATCAAATTGCTATTAGACACATTCGTACATGGATACGCCCTACACACTGTGTACGGTTGGTCGGTGTACCTATTGGGAGCTGTATGGGATTCACTTACTCAACTCTTATTACATTTAGGAAGGCATAAACCTAAGGATAAAAACCCAAGCGCTCCAGATCTCGAGTTGCAGGAGCATAACGGAACTGAGACTAAATTAGAACCTGTTTATCCCCTCCTTCCCCCGAGGGAAGAAACCGCTTATATTCTCGAATTAAAAAACTAAGCAATAAAAAAAA
>NW_017298683.1:70237-70490 GCF_001594075.2 Trachymyrmex cornetzi | reverse complement strand
CTCTGGGGTTCCTGGAGACCACCCAACCGCCAACCGCTATCATCAGCCGCTCTTGCGTGGACGCCGAGCCTCACCAGCAACCGACTCATTCCACCGACAACCTTCATCACTAGTAAGTCTACGTTGCATGTCACCCTCTCCCCCCCTTTTCATTTTTTTTTTATTTTTTATTATTCAGCGCGCACGCGACAAATGTACTTATATATATATATATACACACACACACACACACATATATATATATATATATATA
>NW_017298683.1:60740-69869 GCF_001594075.2 Trachymyrmex cornetzi | reverse complement strand
CCCCCTCCTGTCCACTCCAATTCTCAATCTGCCGATTGGGATTGGATCGTCCGGTTATTCACATCCATCTCCAACGAAGGGGACAGACTAGCAACAGTTTACGTCCCTGGAAATTCCTCCCCTTTCCTCGTTCAATTAAAATATTTGATCCCAGTCTGTCCATGTACTCCCTTCCTCCCATCCAATCCCCGATAATCACCTCCTCCTCTCCCTCATACACACACACACACACACACGCACACATAAACTTTTAAGCTTATCGTAACTAAACTTAGTTTAATCATGTAAATTAGCTTTAGCCGTATAGAAATAAATAGCTTTTAAATTTTTACTAAAGATTCCTCCGAGTAATTTTTAAATCGCCCCTCACTAATATCCCGTATTCCCGTAACACTTAAGATTGCACGAGGTCCAGTCCCAGGTCAAAAGGATTAAGTTCCTTGACCTAAAAAGTAGGACCAACGCTCGCACTGTCCATTGAAACAGGTGTCATAGCGTCCCTTCAGGACGTTGACCCTCATTCTGGACTTTAACAGAGTGCGAACGACTCACAGCTGTACGCTTCCGTGCGTATACCTGTGAGATTGAGTCGACCGTCCTTCCGTACCCTCTCCACCTTCTTCTCTTGCCTATCATAATCAGGGTTGGACGTAACAGCCTAAACTCTGAAGTTTTATTCTTTATTTTACTTTTATTGTTGATTTCGCAAATATAAATATATTTATAAATCACAAATTAACGAAGAAGCTAACAAGTTTTTACAGACTCCTTTAATTAGAGAAAGAGAGAGAGAGAACTATTAATAATAAAATCATGAAATATGTAATACAGCAATAGGAGTCGATGCTGGTTATCAATTAGCGCAATTTTTCTTAATACTAAAAATGTAAATCTTAACTTTGAACGTTTCCACTCATGGTTTGAATCTTCATCAGCAATCTTTCACCCTAGCGCAACGATTGGAGTATTGCATGACAAAATGATATCTCCAATGTTTTTCATTTCAAAAATTGAACTGTTTATTGTTGTGAGGTATGTCACATACTCACAAAGTTAAAAAGTTGAGTGGCAATGAGAACTCAAGCTAAAATTATATGAAAAATTAAATTATCGTATGTATAATTTGAAAATTAATAATTGCATCACCTCTCACCCAGCCGACGCTTCTGCACTGAACAATGAATCTCTCTTATGTAACATTTTGTAACTCATTAATATGTTACGCTAGGGTGAAAGATTGCTGATGAATACTCTAACCATGAGTGGAAACGTTCAAAGTTAAGGTTTACATTTTTAGAACATTAAGAAAAATTGCGCTCCTATTGCCTGTATTACATATTTCATGAAAGATATTTATATTTTATTGGTAAAAACACAAAGGCAGCTTCCCAACAATAGGAAATTTATTTTAAATATGTACTTAAATCTTTTTTATAATTGTATCAATTTTTTTCTTAAGTTGGTACAATCTTGTACATTTTTAAGTCTAATCTTTACATTCGGCTAAAAAATTCTGGCAACACTGATTCAACAGTTGACAATATACGATTGTATGCACTTATCGTCATTGAAAGTCTTTCTCGACGTTCTTATTAAAGTGACACTTTAATTATTTCAACAATCCAAGAGCCAAAGAAGATTTGTATCATTAGCAATCTTCAATAGTTATAGGTAAGTGACATTACAGCCTATAACTTATATGTTTATAAAATACCTTTAAAAAAACATTAGATTCATAATAAATACCTTACTAAATAATGACTACCAATTAGACTTTTCAAAACAATGAATAATAGATTAAAATATTTGTTTTTTGAACGCATTTCTTCAAGAAATACGAAAAATATTTCTATAATAATATCGGTATTAATGAAGTAATTCCACGGTTTTTGATACCTTACAACAAAATAAACTCGGAAAAGTTTGTGACGATTTGTAAAGATAAGAAATTAAAACCGGCATTCTCTAGCAGCAATAAGCTAAGTAGATTCATTAAAGTACGAAAAGATGTTCTCTTCTTTAGAAAAAGAATATTCAATCTCTTCTTTAGAAAAAGAATATTCAATAAACGACTAATTTCGGAGAAGATTCATATTCACATGCAAAAGACCAGGTTAAACCTAAGATCTGACACTGAAGGACTACACCATGCTTATGCACCAATGTTAGATAAAGTAAAATAAATTAGTTATAATTAAAATAAAACGTACTTTAATATGAATTGTAGACATAATTATGTAATAGTGAATAATTTAAAAGTCGGAATAGGATATTGTATCTACAACTAATTTTTTATCGTTATTAAATTCTTTTTCACAATTTTTAATACAATAATTTAAACCTTAAAGATTGGACTTTTTGTCTTCTTGTATGTATGTTTTCTATGACAGATATCACATGAAAAAATTAGAATACTTCTATAAATATACTATTTCTTAAACATTTTATTTGTTATGACTTAAGTCTGTGTCTGACCTCTGTCAATTTTAATATTACCGTTATTGTTACTCGACACTCCGGACTGACAGAAGGAGATTAAAATTAGTCTAAAATATAATTGTATAATTTTGCTTTTAATATCAACACAATATCCAAAGTTTCAACACAAAGTTTTGCGATCGCTATAAGTGAGTTACTCAATCAAAATTACTATTATAATTTCAACATCTTATATTTAAAAATTACACAGATAATACTACGGTTTTGGAAACCTGAGAGTGATCCTATATCGCGGTTATCGCAAAATCCGAATTAGTTTTAAGATGATTGCTGAAGAAGATTCCAAAGAGAATCGAAATGTTCAAGATTTTAAATAAAATTGATTCCACAACATCATATGGATTGAAGAAGTTATTCAGTGAAGAAGTTCCGTACGCACCTTGACTCGCGTTGACTTTTATTAGCCTGACTACGAGGTCTGAATTTTTATGTTTGTTAATATTGAGAGTCTTAAGTACACACAAATTGTATATATTTTTTCTTTCTATGTTTATAATCTATCATTCCTCATTATGAAATAACGCTATAAAAATTAAAATATTTGGTATTCATAGTCGATTCTTATATTTAAGATTGTCTTAAGTGTAAATCTTTTTCATTATGTTCATTTTTATAGCAATGTTCGTCGAAATAAATAGTTCCCAGCAAAATCTTACAAGCATTACCCTTAATGATAATGATGAGGTTAATAATTTACTTATTTCCGGAAAATCAGTGTCGAGCATATTTGATAAAAACGAAACGTCATCATTCGACGTTGTCTGTTCGAAATGCCAAAATGTAGAAAGTATAATAAGCTCTGCAAGTTTTATACGACAACGCCAAGAATTGTCAACTTTCTTGAAAAGCAGCTTTGAAGGATAATTGATAATAATTCATTTTGAAAAATATAATACTTTGTCAGACGCAATGATGAATAATTTTACACATTTGCTTGTGAATCGTGAATTAACTATAATCTTCAATCAAAAACAAGTAACCCTGAAAACCCTTATAAAGATTAGAATATGTCTCACAATATATTTTTATATACAATCAACTATATAACTTACAATATATTTTTTAAATCTGGATCGGTTAAAATCACTGAGCTAAAAAATCAGCGGAAGACTTATAATTAATTAGTATTAGTTAAAATACTAAAAATTGCTTAAATAATTCAATGTGAATTTTATAAACTATCAGGAGACGCGGTAGTGTCTCCGGCCATGTTAAAAAATAAGAGACACTACCTTAAGAGACACTACTTGAGTCTCTTATCCCGCACCACAAAAGTCCATTCTTTGGGGGTACAGAACTACTAAAATATAAAAAATTTTGAATTGCATGTAACATATCCTGAAAGGCTGCATCGTCACGAGTAATTTAAGTAAAAAAAAAATAAAAATCGGTAAAGCCGTTCTGGACATACAAACGGTCGAAACGTGATGATTTTCGTGAAAAATTAAGACGCGTCTTCTCTGTCACCTTCCACTCACACCTCCACCAACTTCGACCAACTACAACCCCTCCCCACTCCCCTCCTCCCCCTACACATCCCCGCTATCCACCACTCCTCTCTTTTTCGCTCTATCTCACTCTATTTCGTCCTCTCTCATCCCCTTTCGTCTTTTCTTACCCTCGCCTGCTGAAAGTGTCCGATGGCCACTTAGGTGATCTTGACAATGTGAGTCAAAGTTGTATTAATTTTTTTGGATTTTGGATAGCTTTGTAATGCATGATGGGTGACTGCTACAATCTTCCGAAGATTGTTCGGTGTGATGATCTTCATAATGTGTGGAAGGGTCAAGGTCATTGGAGATGAATTGTCCTTCGATGGTCACAAAGGGTCATTACTTTGACATATATGTCACGGTCAGCGTCATCGGAGTTGAATTCCTTATTTCATTTTTAATAACTTCTTAACGTGAGATGGGTAACTGCTAAACCTTCCGAAGTGTTCTAAAGAATATCGCGGCGTGTAATTTGTTTTGCCTTGCATAGCTCGAACTAGACATAAGATATTTTAAAGACATTTTAAGACGATATTTATTTCGATTGCAACGGAATGAATTTTTAATATTGTATGAATATATTTCTTTTGGTTTGTGAGAAGGAAAAAAATCTTCATATAGCCCCTTATTCGGGATGCTCCCGAAAGAGAACCTAACCGGTTGAGGGGAAGACACCCAGGAGCCGGTCTCCTGATTATGCAGGATTCGATGAGTCTGTATTTCTCTTATAAGGAAGGACAGCGGATTCATCACCTCCGCAAGACCACATTGGGCATATCTCGGAACCGCCTACCCGGCATTTCATCAGGATGCACCCAAGTCCTGAAGTATACGCTCCCACCTCCATGGTCCGGTACACTACTTAAAGCTAGAATCCTATCCTAGCATCAAGAGGGAAGTGCTTTAAGGGTTGCAGTGCAAAAATCGAAAATGCTTCGATATAATAGAGCAGAAATTTGAGAATTATTTTGCATAGTCAGACTGTGGAAATGTCCACTAAGGAGGCCTGACTCGAAACTTTGTGGTCGGCCGCAGCGTTTCGTTCTGGTCTCACATTACTAGACTCATCAGTAAGGCGATGTAGTATGGGACTTGCCTTAGACGCCTGGAATAAATTCAGAATGATATTCTATTTAAAGGGAATTCGCGCGGCGCGGTGCTTACACGAACCGAGTGAGTCCCGTGGACCTCCTGTGGCGAGTCGCCACAGGACTATTAAATTTTGCAATTATAAACGACCTCAAAGTGAATATGACTGTTCGCTCCAAGAGGGAAGTGACTTAAGAGTTGCAGCGCAAAAATAAAAAATGCTTGGTAATAGTATTTCATAAATCAGATAATTATTTTGCACAGTCAGAGTACTTAATTTTGCAATTTTAAACGACTTAGAAGTAAATATAACTGTTCGCTCTGTGGCGATTCGCCACTAGAGGTCCACGGGACTCACTCGGTTCGCGTAAGCACCGCGCCGCGCGAATTCCCTTTAAATAGAATATCATTCTGGATTCATTCCAGGCGTCTAAGGCAAGTCCCACACTACATCGCCTTACTGATGAGTCTAGTAGTGTGGGACCAGGACAAAACGCTGCGGCCGACCACAAAGTTTCGAGTCAGGCCTCCTTAGTGGACATTTCCACATTGACCCCGACGTGATAGGAACACGCACACGCTTGCACACGCTTGCACACGCTCACATACGCTCACACACGCTCTTGTACACGCTCGCCACACGCTCACACAGCAGCTCCGAGCAGCATCGAGCAGCACACAGAGCAGCATCGAGCAGCACACAGAGCAGCATAGAGCAGCACAAGCAGCATCGAGCATCACCGCGTTCGTCTCTGATATTTATCATTCCGACGCAATCCGTTGGCTCGCGCCCTCATTGGGGTGGAGTCCTGTGACGACTCGCCACAGGAGGTCAACGAGACTCACTCGGTTCGCGTAAGCACCGCGCCGCGAGAATTCCCTTTAAATAAAATATCATTCTGGATTCATTCCAGGTGTCTAAGGCAAGTCCCACACTACATCACTTTACTGATGAGTCTAGTAGTGTGGGACCAAGACGAAACGCTGCGGCTGACCACAAAGCTTCGAGTCAGGCCTCCTTAGTGGACGGTTCCACAGTTCCAAGAGGGAAGTGACTTAAGGGTTGCAGCGCGAAAATAACAAATGCTTCGATATAGTCAGAGGATTATTTTGCATAGTCAGAGTATTTAATGTTGCAATCTTATACGACTTATAGGTGAATATGTCTCTTCGCACCAAGAGGGAAGTGCCTTAAGGATTGCAGCGCAAAAATCGATAATGCTTTGAAATAGTAGCACATAAATAGCGCAATAATCCTGTGTATTTAATTTTCCAAATCGATTGTTTTTAACGGGTGGGAAATTTGACTGACTGCCTACTCAGTTCATATGGATAGTGCATACATAGCGCATTATTACATAATTTTTTCATTAAGATTTGGTTAATATGTCTCGTACATTTAAAAATTTCTCGTAAATGACAACAGTTATAAATGATGAAAAATGCACTCGTTTTAATGCAGCGCTTATGGCAGGCTGCATACAGCGCCAGAGCAGGTGATGTTTTATTTTCGCGTTTACGGCAACCCTTATACAGTGTTAGAGCAGTCGACATTAGGGAGTTTTTGCAATAACGTGAATTCAGATACGGTGAACGCTAAAGCCATGTTATCCTTTTCTTAATTAGTTGTTAAGAAGAAGATAACCTAACCTTAACGTTCACCGTATCTGGATAAACGGTATTGCAAAAACTCCCTATTTTAATACAGCGTTTACGGTAGCGTTTATACGGCGTCGGAGCAGTCGATGCTTTATTTCGGCGCTTACAGCAACCCTTATACAGCGCTAAAGCATGATTAATTGTTTCATTAATCGTGACATTACTTGTCGGTACGGTTAATCCGATTGTGAATAATTTTTTTAGAAGCACCATTTACAAAAGTATAAATTGAGCTAAGACGTTGAAAGTCGATTCGATTACGGTTTTCTTTTCCAGAACGGTACTCTTACAATAGCTATTTTATATTAATTCGTACATGATAATTTAATTTTACTAACTTCTTAAGCAACGAGCGACTGACGAAACCCTTTGATGATCACTATGAAGGTCATTACCTTGACAAAATATGTCACGGTCAGCGTCATCGGAGTTGAATTCCCTATTTCATTCTTAAAAATTTTTTAACGTGAGATTGTTGACTGTTGAACCTTCCGAAGGTTGCAGGAAATGTAATGGAAAAACAAGTATCGTATGCCGCAAGTCTATGTTAAGTATTAATTTCAGATTGAAAAAAGGAATAAAATTAAGTAAAAGTTACCGAAATATGATGAAAAGGCTATCCAAAGTTTGCATATAATCATAAAGAAATAAGACAATTAAAAATAACAAACGGCGTTTCGAGCCCGATTGGGTAATTCTCAATGTTATAATTACAAAGCGACAAGCATATATATATATATATATATTAAGAGTAGAACGGTTTTAAACTGGTCGATAAAAAGATTAAAAAAATATATATACAGACTTCTAATGGATGTGTACTGATGATCATTCTGGAGACACTGGTAGTGTCTCGGCGCTAAGCTGCGCGAAGCGACACTGCCGTGCCTCCTTTACGTAAATCGACGAGTTGCAGCAGATCGAGATTATCGGATCTCAATAACGGCTGAACCGATTGCGTTCTGTGTACGCTCAATCGTTATCGTAACCGGTCATTATAAAACTGACATTACATCCCAGTTGATGTAGCGCGTCATTATACTTAATATACTTAAAATAAAAAATGGGCCCCTCCATCGCCCATTCTTGTGAGAACGCAACCATATTTTTTTCGTCTCTCCGATTTTAGAACGATCTTTAATATTTATTTCGATTGCAACAGAATAAATTTTTAATATTGTATGAATATATATTCTTTTTTTGCGAGGAGGAGAAAAGTCTTCACATAGCTCCTCATCCGGGATGTTCCCGTAGGAAAACTTAACCGGATGAGGGGAAGACACCCAGGAGCCGGTCTCCTGATTGTGCAGAATTGGATGAGTCTGCGTCCCTCTTATAAGGAAGGACAACGGACATCATCGCCTATCTGCTAAAAAAACTCCCTCTATTCAATACTTCCGCAAGACCACACTGGGCACATCTCGGAACCACCTACCCGGCACTTCATCAGGGTGCACCCAAGTCGTGAAGTATACGCTCCCACCTCCATGGTCCGGTACATTACTTAAAGCTAAAATCCTATCCTATATTATATGAAACACCAACGTAAATGTGCACATTATACAGGGCTGGGTAAAATGCCTTTTGAATTCCATTTAAAATATTAAATATAAAATACTTTTAAAAAGTGTATTTAAAATACAAAATGTAAAATAGATTCTTTTAATCCATTTTAAATATAAAATGAATAAATAGGAATTTTAAATGGTTTTCAAATGCAAAATGGTCTTTCTTGGTATACATATTTTTAAGTATTTTTAAGTATTTTATGTTTGAAATTACTTTGCATAATGCTGGAACATCTATTTTTTTATTAAAATCGATATTTATGGATCTGGCATTAATTTCTGCTTTATATTACAGTTTAATTTACAATATATTTATATTTTTTGACCGCATATTTGAGAAACTCAATTAATACTAGAATGTAACTGCCTATTACGGTCGGAGCTGGATCTTCGTTGCTTTAAATAATTCAATCTTGAATTACTAATATATACTATATATGTACTTGCATATATACCATATTGTAGTCTTTTTTAAACTGCGCGCCGAATTGTTTTTCCGGACTAAATAAACGCAATTAAAACTACTCTAGTAATCGCGAATTAAATTGACAAGCAATTTTTTTTTTAATAATTTGATGATACCATCAAGCATCATATATTATAAAGATGTTACTCTATAAAAACTATTAATAAATTTATTGCGAAAAATATTACCTCGGCCGGGATTTGAACCCGGATCTCTTGTAAACCGTACGAGCGTCCTGAGCCATTAGACTATTTTTATTTATTTAGTCCGGAAAAACAATTCGGCGCGCAGTTTGAAAAAGACTACAATATGGTATATATGCAAGTACATATATAGTATATATTAGTAATTCAAG
>NW_017298683.1:57284-60444 GCF_001594075.2 Trachymyrmex cornetzi | reverse complement strand
TAACATCTTTATAATATATGATGCTTGATGGTAGCATCAAATTATTAAAAAAAAAATTGCTTGTCAATTTAATTCGCGATTACTAGAGTATTTTTAATTGCGTTTATTTAGTCCGGAAAAACAATTCGGCGCGCAGTTTGAAAAAGACTACAATATGGTATATATGCAAGTACATATATAGTATATATTAGTAATTCAAGATTGAATTATTTAAAGCAACGAAGATCCAGCTCCGTAATAGGCAGTTACATTCTAGTATTAATTTACAATTTATTGGGATAGTTATAAAAAATTAAAGAAAATACATTTTACAGTAATACAGTTTTATTTTATTTAATAAACGCACTATTTGTTTTGAGCAACAATTGTTTTTCAAATGTATCATGCATACTTCGAAGATTAGGGCGCATAATCATACCTCCATACGAAAATATTCGTTTGACTAGCGCAGACGAAAGTGCAGTATTATATTTTATAAAAACTTCTCTAACAATAGGAAATTTATTATGCGTGTCCAAAGATGTATCTTCATTTTGCAAATACTGCAAGCATTGCAGTTCACTAATATTTTTAAGTATTTGTAACACTGTCATCCGAAGACGATCCTCCTTCAAAAGAAAAAGAAGCTATTTGTGACTTCGGATATATTTATCGAATTATGAGTTTTTGGCACAAAGTTTAATAAAGATTCAGCTTCATTAATAAGCAATTCTTTAACACTATTTCTTCTTTCTTATGGTACCTATCGTAATTTAAAAAACGGATGACTAACAGCTCCTAAAATAGCATCATTTACTCGAGAGAAAAAATCAAAATAATCACTGAATCTTTTGTACAATTTCTAATAACATTACTAATTTCGCACAGTATTTCAAATGTCGATGTTGTAATTTTTGCAAACTTTTTTGCGTTTGCAACAAAATGGATAAAAGTTCGCCATAAAAATTTTCCTCGCCTATAAACTATCTAAGGCTTCTGCAATTGGTTTGACGCATTCAATGTATTTTACTAAGAATTCGAAGTCAATTTCTTTGAATTTTGGCAGATCAAGTCCGTAGCAAACACTACCAAGGAATTGTTTGACTGTCATGAGGTCATTTAAACAATCGAAGGTCGAATTCCAACGAGTGACACAGGGTAATGATGATGCCTTTCTTGTAATATCGGCATATGTCTTTGCAGCTTTAGGAGATCGAGATGTTAAATTCCATATGGCAGAGCATTTCCCAAAAGTAGAATGATGGGAACGATTATAGCTCCTTCCACTGTTTCCTATTAATGCGGTTTTGATGTCGACTGTGATTACCAGATTTATTGTATGACTTGCACAGCGCTGAGGTAAAAATATATCGGATATAACATCGGTGTCACCTATAGTTTCCTCAGTTATGCTTTGTATAATGAAATCATCATCTGAATCATCATTATTATCAATATTAGAAATTTAAAATGCCTATTACGGTCGAAGCTGGATCTTCGATGCTTAAATAATTCAAACTTGAATTACTAGTATATACTATATATGTACTTGCATATATGTATATTGTTACGTCCGATGGACTCCACGATTTCTTCGTTTCGCGACCGTTCAATCAACGAAGTAAGATATGAACAAACCCAATTGATAACACAAATCCGAGAAAAGTTCCAGCCACAAAATCTTGTTTGCTTAGAATTGAGAGACCCGCAATAAAAACTCTCTCATAGTGCCGATAATCAAACGTTAAATTTCCTTTCGAGCATCGTAGAAAATGAAAGTCAATATCAAATAATCACCAAATAGCGTTGGTACCAAGGCGCTAAGCCAGGTCACGAAATGATTGCCTAGAATCGAAAGATCCGCGATAAAAACTCTTTCGTAGCATTGACTATCAGAGCATCGTGGAAAACGAAAATCAACATCAAACAGCGTTGGTACCAAGACTAAGCCAAGCCACGAAATAATCCCCGCGATAATAAGAGTGATACCGCGGACCGACGCTCGAAAGAAGATGAAATATTTAACCATCTCACACCGATATCACGCGGGCCAAACGATAATGGTCCCACGCTGAGGCTTAAGATAGGGTTATAAATCTAGTAATGACATTTTCCGACACTGAGAAAAATCAACACGAACCGCGACTCTCGATTAACTAATCCAGAGATATCTATCTATCGTTCAACGTGAGAACCAATAAAAAATGACATAGCGGGCGGAGCTAACCGGAAGGCAATTTTCCAACGACGAATCAAAACTGTAAATCACCTTAGAATCCCCTAAACCTGATTCCCTAATTTCCCAATTAGACACACACTACCATGGAACCTCTCCCTAAACTATCCCTATATAAACCGCGACATCGCGAGACACAAGTCAGAAAAAATAGAGAGCAGAAAAAATAGGAAAGTCAGAGAGATAGAAAGTCAGAAAGATAGGAAAGTCAGAAAGTCAGCAGAGAGGCAAAAAGATAGAAAAAGTTTTTTTTTAACTCAATGCGTACATTTTCAAACATTAAAATCAGTGCGCCGTTGGAAAGGCCCAAGCGAGACCAACGAACCGAGGGCTAACCATCCAGTCTCACCGCTCTGCCGAATAACAATAAGTTCCCCCCTTTTCTTTTCTCTTTTGCCACTTCGCGAATTTTAATAAAAATCGATCCGCAGTGAGATTTCGGGGAAACCGCTCCCGCTCTTACCGAGATTGGCGCCGAAGTCGGGCCTACCTCGAGGCACGAGAACTCCTGGACGCAGCGTTCCAGGAGTACCTTAGAGACGTTTCTAGAGTCGAGGACGCGCCTCAACCGTCCTATTCATCACCACCAGCTCTGCCGGCCCCTCCACCTCAACAACCAAACATAGAAAACATAGAGGCAATACCTCCTTCACCTCCCCCGCGATCTCCGTCACCCGCGTTCTCAGACGCTCTGACGGAGCGCATTTTCTCGGATACCCCCCCGCCCCCTCCTGACTCCTTCCTCCAATCCGCTCCCTCATCGCCTCGTCCATCCTCTCCTGCGGATTCCACGTCAAGCGTGGAAATCCTTGAGGAATCCCCACTACTCCCCCTATACTCACCCGACGGTACATCCTACCGGGTGACTCCTTCGACTCAGTGATTAGCCGCTTCCCACGTACCACCAATCCTCTCCCGCCGGGGAGGCACTTACACGATCGGCCC
>NW_017298683.1:47289-56532 GCF_001594075.2 Trachymyrmex cornetzi | reverse complement strand
TCTACAACTCCATCCTTGTCTCTCCCGTTTAAACGTATTTCCAAGGGCTTGGACGTAATGATATAATGTATACGCAAGTACATGTATAGTATATATTAGCAATTCAAGATTGAATTATTTGAGCAACGAAGATCCAGCTTCGACCGTAATAGGCATTTTTAATTTCTAATATTGAATGTGTTTCTCACATATACGGTCTAAAATAAAGATATTATTATCGTTATTATCCAAATCAATTTAATTTTTCTGGCTGAACATCAAAAAGGCTTTCACCATGTTTGATGCATTATTCGTCACTTTTACAACCTTTTTTGCTTCAAGGTTATATTCATAGAGTATATCATGAATCATTTCAGCAATCTTGTCATAAGAATGCCTACCCTTAAACCTGCGACAAACTAAAACTGCACTTTCCCTCTGAAAACTTGCATTTATCTGTGAAAGAAAATATATATATTTAAATAAAAAATTATTAACGAATTAATGAAAATTCGTTACATGAAAAGATTTGTAATTGTTTTTCTCTGAATCTGGTTTAAAAAATTATATAATTGTACAAAATGATAAATATTATTTCTAATAACATTTCATCTTTAATTAAAGTGTGAATATAACAAATCGAAGTATTTCCAAATAACTATCAATACTGCAAGTTTCATATAAAAACTTCATGAAAAAATTTATTCTTAACGTGACAAAAATTCAGTGTGCATTATGTATTATTATAGGAAAAAATAATAGGTATAAAAATACCCAGTGAGCAGTAATTCCAAAGAAACTTCTTTTTGATGACGACCAAATGTCAGTTGTAAGTACACACGTACTTACTAGTTTTTTCCAAAATTTCTGTAAAATGCTGTAGCATGGCTGTGAATTTGATATTTATTTGTAACCGTAATGTTTTTCTTGTCATTACGGTCACAGAATTTGTTAGTTTATTGACACCTGAGAAGTTAATTCATCAACAATATTAATAAAAATAATAATATATGCCTAAACAATATAAATTTTAGATTAATTTATTATTAAAAAGTGAACAAATGAATAAATTAATAAATACACAATGTATTAATAAATAATAAATAATCGTTAAGCATTATATTACCATATATAAGATTTTTAAACGCCTGATATTCTACAATATCCATTGGAGACATTGTCTCTACAACAAAGGATATGATGAGATCATCTGCAACTTGTTGACTTTTATGAGAAAATGCACTGGTTAGAAGCCGCTGCTTCTTTTGCGTTGTAATGTTAGGTACTTCAGATTACACATTATTATTATTGATGTTGCAAGATCTTTTTCGCGGATTCTTGGACTGCTTATAGATTAATATACACTTTGTATTAAATCAACATATAAACTTATTTACATTTACTTATACCAGACTAACTTCTATATCTATCTATTTATTTATCTGTCTATGTATCTATCTATCTATTTATCTATCTATCTATAATATTTTAAGTCACAAATTTTGAGATATTCTATATAAAATATTAATGATATTATTGAAAATACTAAATAATGCTTATATACCTTCAAATGGTTCAAAAAGTTCGTGGTTGCATTAATTTGACCATTTATTTTGTGCTTTCATGTTGTACATTCTCCTTGTATATTTTCACCATTTTTGAATAATCTTGAAAAATATCCGAATAATCTTGAAAAATGTCCCATCTAATATTAGAGGTATTGTATAAATGTTATGCGTTTCGCGGGTTTCCTCCGTGTCCAGATCCATTCTTGAGATGCCAACGTTTCGTGAACATTACAGTCCACTTCATCAGGGCGAGGGGCAGCCTGATACTGAGCTGTTCCTCCGGGCCGTTCCTTTTTATATTACGCTGCTTGTTGGGGTGGTGGGGATGGGCGAAGAGGGGAAAGAGATGGTAGAATTGGTCGGTCTTTAATAACCGGGAGAATGGTCTTCCATATTTTATTTATGTTGTAGCCATTATCTCTATTTAAATTGTTAGGGTGTTTTTGTATCTCTATGGCTTCTCTGTACTTTCTTGGAAAGTATGATGTACTGTTGACTATTATGGTCGTTTTGTCAAACAGTATTTGATGTCCTGTTTCGACGTTGTGTTCTGATAATGCCGACTGCGTGGTGTGTTTTAGTCTGACATCACGTTGGTGTTCTTTGATCCGTAGGTTGACCATTTTCCCGGTTTCTCTAATGTATACTTTCCCACAGGAACAAGGTATTTTGTATACTCCTGCGGAACTGAGTGGAGGTCTTTAATCTTTAGGATTTCTTAAGATTTGTCCTATCTTTTTGGGTGGTTTGAAGATAGTTCGGATATTGTGTTTGTTTAATATCCTGCCAATCCGATCTGTTGTTCCTTTGACATTGGGGAAAACACCCAAAAAACCAGAAGTTTGGTTCCGTTATGTAGACGACACATTCATAGTATGGAGACACGGCAGAACCAAACTACGTAAATTTCTTGTTTTCCTGCATTAAAACGAGTGCAATAAAGTTCGGCTTGCCCTAGGTATCGATATATTACTACGAATAATAAAAATTTCTTATCGTAGTCAAAGAACTTTCTAATATTTCAAAATATCATTAAGAAATAAATATCTATGATCGCGTTAAAATCGGAGAGACGAAGATGATATGGTTGTGTTCTCACGAGAATGGGCGATAGAGGGGCCCATTCTTTATTTTTAGTATATTCATACAATCCGCATGACCCAGATTTTAACGGGTCATGGGTGCTTTGGGGCCAACCTTTTTGAGATACAGCGTAACGCGTCGCCGATTTATGCGCATTGTCATGCAACTGCAGATACGGCGATGCATACGCTGTTGTTTTGCCCGTCTTGGGCCGCGGAGAGAATGTCACTTTTTGAGCGGTTGAGGCTCGATCTCCTTGGCATACGGTTCTATTGTCAGAGTGGCTATATGCTCGGATGCGTGGACGGTCCTTGTGGATTTCTGCTAGGCCGTTGTGCGCAAGAAGGAGCAGGCCGAGTGGGAACGTCTGGCCTTGGAGAGGCAAAGGGCTCTTTTAGCTCGGATATGATTCTAACTTTAAGTAGTGTAGCGGCCCATGGAGGTGGGAGCGCATACTCCACGACTTGGATGCACCCTGATGAAATGCCGGGTAGACGGTTCCGAGGTGTGTTCAATGTGGTCTTGCGGAGGTGCTGAATAGGAGGAATTTTTTAGCAGGTAGTCGATGATGTCCGTTGTCTTTCCTTATAGGAGGGATGCAGATTCATCGAATCCTGCACAATCAAGGGACCGGCTCCTGGGTGTCTTCCCCTCATCCTGAGGAAAACCACCAGTTAGGTTCTCTTTCGGGTGCAACCTCGAATGAGGGGTTTTGTGACGATTTTTCCCCTCCTCGCAAACAAAAAAAAGTATATTCATACATTACAAATTCATTCTGTTGCATACGAAATAAATATTGAAGGTAGTTTTAAAATAGGAGAGACAAAGAAAAAAAAATATATATATATATGGTTGCGTTTTCACGAGAATGGGCGATGGAGGGGCCCATTCTTTATTTGAAGTATATTCATAGAATATTAAGAATACATTCTGTTGCAATTGAAATAAATATGTAAGCTAATCGTTTGCAAACAATTCATGGTCTCCGTGGGACATTCATCAATATAGCTACATAATTCGGATATCTCTCTACGATTCACGATTTATCTATGACGAGTGAAATAAATTTCAAGGCTGCAATTTCCTTTATCTGAAGAAGGCTCAATCCGAGAGACGAAACATGTAACGTAATGTAATGTAATGTAATGTAATGTAATGTAATGTAATGTAATTTAATGAGTTTCACTATGCGTTATTAATAGAATTTATACATATTTTATTTTATACATTACAATTTTGGCATTTTATATGTGATTACGTTGACTCTTATATGCCCTATATTTCTTTGTATCGTCGTATAAATATGTAATGTATGGTCAATATTTATTACAATTATAACAGTTACATATGAGCCCCTTAGTTGACAAGTGGCATAAGTCCAAAATTAGGAAAAATGCGTTTATCGTAGAAATAGAAAGTATTAAGAATGGTTGTTTTATTTATCAATTTAATTTACTTTTATTTTATTTTTATATCCATAAAATATAAAAATTAATTTTACATCATAAATAAAGTGACTACAAAAAAAGCTGGAATAGTGACTTAAGTCCAGCTTTTTTTACGGTCACATTATTTATGATGTAAAATTGATTTTTATTTTTTATGAACATAAAAACAAAATAAAAGTAAATTAAATTAATAGATAAAACAAACATTCTTGATATTTTCTACTTCTATAACAAACTCATTTTTCCTAATTTTGGACTTATGCCACTTATCAATTAAGGGGCTCATATATACTATAGAGTATAATATCTATATACATATATGATATATATTTATATGTTTATATGTACCATATTTTTCAAATTTTTCAAACTGTATTGCATGATTTGTAGTTTATAGAAGGTTACGTGACAAGAATAAAAAATATATACATTTGTGATACTTGCATTATTAGAAAGCTGCCCCGTATATCTGTACTCTGAAAAGTACGTACTATAGCCCAAAAATATCATTACAATGAAAAGATCAGGCCATGTTCAAAAATGTAAGCAGATCTTCAAAAATATAAACATTTAAAAATTGAAATTATTATGTAACAATATATATTACCATGAAAAGTAACTGATGTTATTCAAAGTCCCAGTTCAAGGTAAAAATACATAAAGCGTATTCTCAAAAATGTAAACCTTTAAAAATTTACACATTTATCTGATAATATATTATCTAACAATATACACATATTACCATGACAAGTAATTGATGTGTTATTAAAGGTGCCAGTTCAAAGTAAACATAAATTATAAAATTAAATGATTATGTAATAATATATTATCATGACAAGTAACTGATGTATTATTAAAGGTGCCAATTCAAAGTGAACATACATCAAGTGTATCCTCAAAAATTAAAGCTTTTAACAATTTCAATGATTATCTAATAATTACCATGATAAGTAACTGATATATTATTCAAGGTCCTAGTTCAAAGTAAACATACATAAAACATATTCTCAAAAATGTAAACCTTTAACAATTTAAGTGATTATCTGATAATACATTACCATGAGAAGTAACTGATATATTATTAAAGGTGCCAGTTCAAAGTGAATATACATAAATTATAAAATTAAATGATTATGTAATAATATATTATCATGACAAGTAACTGATATATTATTAAAGGTGCCATTTCAAAGTGAACATACATCAAGTGTTATCCTCAAAAATTTCAACCCTTAAATATGTAAATGATTATCTAACGATATATATTACCATGATAAGTAACTGATATATTATTGAAGGTGCCAGTTCAAAGTGAACACACATAAAGTGTAAACATATCTAAATTTAATTAATATATTATCATGAAAAGTAACTCATATGTTATTGAAGGTACGAGTTCAAAATGAACATACATACAAGTAAAACAGATTACAATTAGATTCTAGAAAATAAGTGCGATATATTATTCTTAGTGCACAAAATATAAAAGTTATTTCTTGAGATTTGATTTGAAGTTTATACTAGTCCGTACAATGAAAAATAATTGCTTGTAATTCCAGAGTACCAATTTGTAAATGACTCGGAAAAAGAATATGGCGACCTGCTTTCAAAAAACTTTCGATGGATGGAATATTGAAATATAAGAATTATGCAAATGTTCAGATGAAATGACTTATGTGGACCTGGCAACCGACTTTAAGAAAAACAATTTTTTTTATGCATTGGATAGAGCTAGGTTTGTACCCGATTGTACCACTGTTCTTTTCGTTTGTACCTCAAGGGGTTAAGAGAAAAAAAAATTTTTTAAATTAGCATCCCACTTTGAGATATTGAAATTTTCCAAACGCCATCAGATTCAGAATCGTTTGTACCTGTTTATACCGCAGTTCGTTTCGTTTGTATCCTCAAGGAGGTGATTGTACCGAATTTTTTAAATAGGGGCGAGAGCTAACTTTTCCAATTTTTAAGATATCTTAAATCTGTAAACAGGTGCTGTTTCGGCATCGCTTGTAGACGTTTGTACCACCGTCGGTTTCGTTTGTACCCCCAAGGGGGTGATTGTACCGAATTTTTAAAATAGGGCTGAGAGCTAACTTCGCCAATTTTTAAGATATCTTAAATCTGCAAACGGGTGCTGTTTCAGCATCGCTTGTAAACGGTACAAACGTCTGATGGCATTTGGAAAATTTCAATACCTCAAAGTGGAGTGCTAACTTTTAAAAAAATTTTTTTTTCTCGCAACCCCTTGAGGTACAAACGAAAAGAATAGTGATACAATCGGGTACAAACTTAGCTCTATCCAATGCATATAAAAAAAAATTGTTTTTCTTAAAGTCGGGTGCCAGGTTCACATAGGTGATGAAAAGCCTTCAATCTTTCTTTAGTATAATTTAGAATTTTTGCATGTACTTCCGATTTTTAATTTATTCCGTATTTTCAGCGAGTTATTTATTGTTCAAAAAACGTTGTCTTATTGCCTGAAACGAGTAAATATTAAATAAACCCAAAATACTTAAAAAAAAAATAAATTGAGAAAAAGAAATTTATATATTATCAAAGGTGGCAGTTCAAAGTGAATATACATATACTAAAGTGTATCCTCAAAAATTTAAATCTTTAAAAATCAGTGATTATATGATGATATACCATGACAAGAAACTGATATATTAATAAAGGTGCCAGTTCACAGTTTAAATAATTATCTAACAATATATATTACCATGACAAGTAAAATATGTCAATTCTCTGGTCAGGTACAGAGAAGCTATACGGTTAAAAACTTTACTGATTATTTCACGTAACATATATTTTCTTCGTTCTAGAACTTTAGAAAATACCGTTGTAATGTGACTTTTCGTATTTCAAGTCGTGTCATTATTAAGGGGATAGGCGGAATAAAGGTCTAATTACAAAATCTTGATTTAATATACGAACAGGTGCAGTATCAAATAAATTTATGTAATGTCCTTAAGAAGTTACATGTTACGATATTTCTCTATTATGATGGATATTATATAAAAAACTAATTTCCTGTTAAAGGGTCTAAGTAGAGTTGTACCTTCATTCCACCCATCCTCTCAATTACTCTGTAAAAGCTTCGATATTATTTGTAAGTGGACACCGAGAAACTCATCAAAGTTTTGAAAGAAGGCCGCCATGTTCTTTTCCCGAGTCGTTAACAAATTGGTACTCTGGAATTATAAGCTATTATTTTTCATTGTACGGGCTAGTATAAATTTTAAATCAAAACTCAATAAACGACTTTTATATTTTGTGCACTAAGAATAACATATCGCACTTATTTTTTATAATCAAATTGTAATCTGTTTTACTTGTATATACGTATGTATGTATCTTCGTTTTGAACTCGCACCTTCAATAACATATGAGTTACTTTTCATGATAAAATATTTTCCGAGTTATTAACAAATTGGTACTCTGGAATTACAAGCAATTATTTTTCATTGTACGGACTAGTATAAACTTCAAATCAAATCTCAAGAAACGACTTTTATATTTTGTGCACTAAGAATAACATATCATAATTAGTTTCTAGAATCTAATTGTAATCTGTTTTACTTGTATGTATTGTAACCGTACTCACGAGCAACAGCACAACTTCGTTGCGTGTTCTTCGTTCTCCTTTTACGCAAAAGTATCTCCTTTCTCTCGGTAACTGAATTTTGCGACAGCCAGGTGGTTTTTCGGCCAAGATTGTAATTCTTACTACTAAGTTGGGCGCCAGTACGAGAGAGCGTGCCACTCTTTCCGAAATCTCCTTACTTTTGCCCGTAACCAATTCGCGACGACAGGGGTGGGTCGCAAAAGGTGTGGGAAATTTGTCGGAGAACGAGAGAGATAGGCTACAAAAATAACATACGCGAGGATGTAATAATAAAAACAAGCATATTTATAAAGTAAAACTAATTACATCGAACGATATGGTTACAGATAATCGCTGGAGCTTCGCTCCTCCGCTCTTCCGATACTCTCAGTACTCGCACAGGGAGGCGCTCACCCATCTCTAACGCCGAACGCTGGTCATACGCAACAGTATGAGCCCCTCGGTTCTCCGCGGTAACTTCCGACGGTGTCAAACGCCCTTCTCAACCGGCAAGAACCCGTACCCGCTGTACCATCAGCCTCCCGACACGCAACGCCTGCGCGCGGCCGACGCCGCGGCAAAAGTGCGGCGCGATTATAACAAGCGTCTCTATGCGGCGCGAATCTACTCGACCACGCGAATTCCGGAAACTGACTCTATTCGAGACGCAACAATCGAAAGTCAACTCTGCTCGGCAACGCAGCAGTAAGCGTTCCAACGCAACAGTACACGACTCGATAACACAATTACAGTGAGCGTTTCCACGCGATGCACGACAACGCGACTACAATAAGCGTTTTTACGCGACCCGACAATTCACGACAATACGCGACAACACGAAAACCTACAACTAATGACTCAACTGTGGCAAGAGGGACGAACGCGACTCGGCCCTCGATAATCTCTACACTATAATTCTCCGAAACGCGACAACCAAAGATTTCCTCTCGACTCGACTCTCGAAACGCGACAATCCATTATCCTACTGCTCGGGAGGATGGCACGTGGCTCGCAATACCTCGGCTCTACACGGCGGCCATTACGCCGATCTCTCTTCGCGACGCGAGCTTGCCTCGTTGGCGACGCTGGTCTCACCCTCGTCGTCCTTGTCCTTCTGCTAGTCTCCTCGATAGTCTCGACCACGGTACTAATCTCTCAAGGCTTGTCGGCAATTAGGCTCTCCAGTCCTCATCGGCTGCGGTCTCGCGCTTCCTGTACAATTTCTCGGCTCGTCCACAGTAAAGGTACAATTTCATGCAGCGAAGCTTCGCTGGCGAAGATTCCCCACTCCGCCGACAACGAAGCCAGCGTTCAACGCTCTTCGCTGAAACCCTGTATCCTTTTCATGGGCGAAGCTTCGTCAGCGATGTTCCACTACTGCGCTGCAAATAAAAAGAGCGTCCTGGAGAAACCTAACTCCAAATATAAAGTGAAATATTTTCAACTGTTCGATAAATATAACGAAACATTATTTTTATCTTTATTAACATTTAGTATTACCAAACGATGAACTGTTTGGAACTATTTACTACATATTTAATTATACAATATTATAAATAAT
>NW_017298683.1:46268-46866 GCF_001594075.2 Trachymyrmex cornetzi | reverse complement strand
TGTCTGTCATCTTATTTGTAGGTTATTTTCTGTTTCGCAGCGTTCCTTCGCTCATAGTTCGACAGTGTTGAACTATGAGCGAAGCTTCGCTCGCTACGGATTTTCGCACGAATCGACGGCGAAGATCCCCCACTCCACCGACAATGAAGCCAGCGTTCAACGCTCATCGCTGAAACCCATCGACATCTAGAATGGACCGCTGATGGCAATGGTGGGGGTAGAAAGACGATTAGAGTGAGAGGCAGGAATAATAAGATCGTTCTTTCTCTGTTTACTGTTGCTTCTAACAGCCTGATTGGTTGTTAGATTAACAACAACCAATCAGGCTTCAGTAAACAGAGAAAGAACGATCTTATTATTCCTGCCTCTCACTCTAATCGTCTTTCTACCCCCACCCTTGCCATCAGCGGTCCATTCTAGATGTCGATGCTGAAACCTCGTATCCTTTTTATGGGCGAAGTTTCGCCAGCGATGTTCTACTACTGCGCTGCAAATAAAAAGAGCGTCCTGGAAAAACCTAACTCCAAATATAAAGTGAAATATTTTCAACTGCTCGGTAAATATAACGAAACATTATTTTTATCTTTATAAATATTTA
>NW_017298683.1:44223-45821 GCF_001594075.2 Trachymyrmex cornetzi | reverse complement strand
AGTTATTTGTATAAACTTCATAATCTTAAATTTTATGATTAAATTAAAGTACACATAATTGTCGGGTTTGCACAAATTTTATAATTAAATTAAAGCATAAGTTTTGAATTTACATATATTTTGTAATCGAATTAAGTTACAGGTTATCATTAGGTTCGCATAAATTTTATAATTACATAAAAACATAATTGCTTAGAGAGGTTACATATATTTCGTAATTAATTTAAGTTAATGATATTCATTAGATTTAGATTCATCGAAGAAAAACTTGACAAGTCGACATGGCTAGTGGTATATTTGTACAATTGTTGATTAATTGTGCGCTATTGAGTTTGATAGTTATGTGTGTGTGTTGTTGGAGAGGCAATACATGTTAGGTTAATTAATTTCATTAATTATGATGGAGGAAGGGGGAAAAGTGTCATTGAAAAAGTCAATGGGGACTAAATATGGGAAGGGGGAAGAAGGAATGTACACTGCTATGTGTACATCGGGAGGATGTCCGGTTATAGCGGCGCGGATTTCCTCGAAATCTCACTGCGGATTGATTTTTATTAAAATTCTCGAAATGGTAAAAGAGAACAGAAAAGGGGGGAACTTACTGTTATTTGGCAGAGCGGTGAGATGGATGGTTAGCCCTCGGTTCGTTGGTCTCGGTTGGACCTCTCCAACGGCGCACTGATTTTAATGTTTTAATATATTTGAAAATGTACGCACTGAGTTTAAAAAAAACCTTCTCTATCTTTCTGCCTTTCTGCTGACTTTCTGATTTTCCTATCTTTCTGACTGACTTTCTGACTTTCCTATCTCTCTGACTTTCTTATTTTTTCTGCTCTCTATTTTTTCTTCTCCTATTTTTTCTCCTGCCTATTTTTTCTGACTTGTGTCTCGCGATGTCGCGGTTTATATAGGGATAGTTTAGGGGGAGGTTCCATGATAGGGTGTGTCTAATTGGAAAATTAGGGAATCAGGTTTACGGGATGCTAAGGTGATACAGTTTTGATTCGTCGTAGGAAATTGCCTTCCGGTTAGCTCCGCCCGCTATGTCATTTTTTATTCGTTCTCACGTTGAACGATGGATAGATATCTCTGGATTAGTTAATCGAGAGTCGCGGTTCGTGTTGATTTTTCTCAGTGTCGGAAAATGTCATTACTAGATTTATAACCCTATCTTAAGCCTAAACGTGGGACCATTATCGTTGGGCCCGCATGATATCGGTGTGAGATGGTTAAACATTTCATCTTCTTTCGAGCGTCAGTCCGCGCTATCACTCTTATTATCGCGGGGATTATTTACTGGCTTGGTTTAGCCTTGGTACCAACGCTGTTTGATGTTGATTTTCGTTTTTCACGATGCTCAAAAAGAGATTTGATAGTCAATGCTACGAAAGAGTTTTTATCGCGGATCTTTCGATTCTAGGCAATCATTTCGTGACCTGGCTTAGCGCCTTGGTACCGACGCTATTTGGTAATTATTTGATATTGACTTTTATTTTCCACGATGCTCGAAAGGAGATTTAACGTTTGATTATCGGCACTATGAGAGAGTTTTTATTGCGGGTCTCTCGATTCTAGGCAAACAAGATTTTGTGGCTGGA
>NW_017298683.1:40066-43708 GCF_001594075.2 Trachymyrmex cornetzi | reverse complement strand
TGTCACGATACCGACGCGGCCTCGAGTCCTTGCTCGTACGAGCGTGCAATAGATGTCCCTGTCAAGGGTGGCGTCTCTGCTAACGGCCCCTGCACCTTCTGGCCTGGCGGGGGAGATCTGGATGGTTTCCTTCTCGCTCATCGTCGGGGCCGAATGGCACCCAGTTGGACACGGCTCAATTGGACACGAGCCACTCACAGCGCTTGAGACTACAAAGCTCCTAGGCACCGGTCGCTGTGATTGGTGGTGTCCAATCGAGCCGTCAATCTGGATCACCCCGTCGGAGCCCTATGCCCCCGACGGACGTCCGGCCCCTCAACGGTGATCGGGAATTCTGACCTCCTATGGTACTCTGCAAGGGGTGCAAGATGATAGTGGTTCTTTTTTCTTGACAGCGGACTACTCACAATGATATAAAATAATACAACCTGCGTGTCCAGGCTCCCGGATAGACATCCTTCCCTTTCAGTCTCGTCTGTCTTCTTTCCAAGGGTGGCGGGCGAGACTGCATGACGATACAGTAATATTTTACAGCAGCTGCCGAGCGTGATCCGTGGCACGTCTACGCTTTCTGATAAGCTCTATCATTACGCAAAAGAAATGCTAACACAAAAAGAGGAAAATTTGTAGAGTAAAATAGATGACGCGATTTTAACGCACGTTCGCAGGTGCGCTCGCACGCGCGCTCGTGTACGCACTCGCCTGCGCGCTCGCCCTCCGAGCCGATAGGAAGCACAAGTCCGCCGCCAAGTCTGCACAGTGACGGACAAAGTGTCACGTCACAGTATGTATGTTCGTTTTGAACTCGCACCTTCAATAACATATGAGTTACTTTTCATGATAATATATTAATTAAATTTAGATATATTTTTACACTTTATGAATGTTCACTTTGAACTGACACTTTCAATAATACATCAGTTACTTGTCACGGTAATATATGATTAGATAATCATTTAAATTGTCCGAAGTTTAAATTTTTGAGGATGCACTTGATGTATGTTCACTTTGAAATGGCACCTTTAATAATATATCAGTTACTTGTCATGATAATATATTATTACATAATAATTTAATTTTATAATTTATGTATGTTCACTTTGAACTGGCACCTTTAATAATATATCAGTTACTTGTCATGGTAATGTATTATCAGATAATCACTTAAATTTTTAAAGGTTTACATTTTTTAGAATGTTTTATGTATGTTCACTTTGAACTAGGACCTTCAATAATATATTAGTTACTTATCATGCATACTTATCATAATTATTAGATAATTATTGAAATTGTTAAAAGTTTCAATTTTTGAGGATACACTTGATGTATGTCCACTTTGAACCGGCACCTTTAATAATAATATACATCAGTTACTTGTCATGATAATGTATTATTACATAATCATTTAATTTTGTAAGTAATAATTTTATTCGGACTCTCAAATTTAAAACAAATTAAAAGTATGACTAAATTAGGCTAGTGAGAGTCAAGCAACGGTGAACGGCGCAAAGATAGGTGAAAACCATACTCAGATGTTAACTTAAAGTCTTCTGTATTTGGACGTTTCGACTCTCTTTTGAGTCATCCTCAGCAATAAAGTTACAATATGATTGACTTACATGTCCTCGATGATTAAGTCACTCGCAAATTGGAAAGGAAGCAGCGTTGTTAATCTAACAATTACACAATTTTCTCATTAGATAATACCTGAGTTCACAACATTAATTGACTTACCACCATAGGACATGAAGCGTGTCGCGAAGCCATATAATAATCATAAGAACTCACAATTAAATATAATAAATTTAAATGATATCGACATCTTCAATTGTCAGTATACATTGACATATCGCTCGGAATTGAGTTGTTCTCGATGTAAGAGGTCAACATGTACGAAAACAATAAGGCAAGCTTATAAACTTCAAGGGCTGCGTTCGAAAACATCACCCGGGTGTCTGCGTGTATCATCTTATCCTTGTTTAACACTGAGTGAACAACAAAGATAATACGATACGCGGGGGCACTCGGGTGATGTTTCCGAACGCAACCAAGATGAATTCGCATGTACATATTCCATTCTCCAATCAAAATCGCAAAAAATTTTTAAAATTGCAGAAAATTTGTTTTATAAATGTAAAAAATTAGAATCTTTAATTAGAATCGTAAAAATTAAATTAATAATCAGAACAGTACCATATTAATAAATAACAACTATATAAACAATTATTTCTTAAAACTAATACATTTTCGTCGAATGAATAAACTTTGAATAACTTAAATTAACATAAAACATTTTCGTCAACAAATAAAACATGAATAATTTAAATTAACACATCCACAATTAAATTAAATTAGGAGAAACTTTCTAACATTGCTGCATAAGTGTAATGCAATCCTTTAGTATCTGAACGTAAATTAAGGCCATTATTTTGCATTTGTATATAAATGCCATTTCCGAAATCAGTCTTTTTTTCAAAAATTTCTTCTTATCCAAAATTTTGACATTCTCCCAATCGAAATCATGCGAAAATTCAATACGATGGTCAGTAATCACAGAGTGGCTGTTAGTATTCCAATTTATATGTCTCCGATGTTCTGATATTCTAGTAGACAATTTTCTGTATGTTTGTCCCACATACGTCGCATCACAATCTTTACAAAAAAGTTTATAGACCACATTCTTATTGTCAAATTTGGGAAGAACATCCTTATGTACTTTAATAAATTTATTCAAGTTATTATCACTAACAAACGCTAATTTCATGTCCGAATCCTTACAAATTGACGAAAATTTTTCCGATATGGAATCAATATATGGTAAAACAAACAAAGATACACGATCAGTATCCATCTTAAATTTCTAATGAAGGATGAATTAAAATTTTCGCATTTCCGTTCGGTACACAGAATAAACTATTTTAGGAATCAATATATGTTAAGAATTTTTAAGGTCGAACTTAATGACGCTTACAGATCTAATGATAATTTGTATAAGCAAATTCTGATTCTGAGGAAACAAATTCAACAACATGTTACCATTTCGATTTGTAATTCTTTTTTTTCGAAACAAGAAATCACTTTCCAATATCACATGAGGAAAGAAGAAATCATTCTCTCAAGAAAAATAAAATGGATGTTGCGGAAGAATAAAAGAAGAATTTTTAGGGTCATAACTCCGATCCATTATCATGTAATAGTTAATCAACCATGTCGGAGCAGTACTGTCGCCTCAGATTTTCATGATATTCAGTCTCAATTGTCTGTTCACAGTGGTAATTCTTGCAATTCTAACGATTTTTATCATTTTAACATTAAGATAGATCCTATAGAATTTATTGAAACAACATCAGAATCTTCACTATTTAATATCAAAGAAGGTTAGTTTACTAACTTATCTGGTTTATCAATTCCTGAAAACGTTCAATATCTTTTACAATTAGGTGAAAATTTTTCATTACTTTCTATTAATAAGAAAAGAATATTATTGGAATTTATTAAGAATATAGAAAATAATATTTTATGAAAATTAAGCCTAGTAATATTTTAAGCATCAGAAACTATATTAAAAAATTTTTTGTCGTCTCACGTTCAAAACAATGTAATCAGTTGTCACGTCCGGGGGCGCGTGCGTGTGGATGCCCC
>NW_017298683.1:36846-38227 GCF_001594075.2 Trachymyrmex cornetzi | reverse complement strand
GAATTTTTTAGCAATAATCCAGATATAATTTTCACTAAAGCTGACAAGGGAAATATCACTGCGGCTTTAAATAAGAACATGTACATTTTGAAAGTTACAGAAATGCTTGAAGATTTGGATACTTACAGTAAAGTCATCAAAAATCTGATTAACAATCTCACGAAAGAAGTCCACAAATTATTAATACATTGGAAAAAGTATAACTATATTTCGGATGGTTCTTACAAAAAAATATCTTGTAGTGAAGACACATTATCTCGCGCTTATGCACTTCCTAAAGTACATAAAAAGAATTGTCCTTTCAGAATCATTATTTCGTTTCAACTGATAGTCATTATTTCGTTTCAACTGATAGTCCTCTGCATCCTTTGGCTTCATTTTTACATAACATAATCTCAGCAAAGTCCCCCAAACCTCTCAGTAGAATTGAAAATAATTTTTAATTGGCACAAGAATTAAAAGGAAGACAATTGAGGACTGAGTACACATTAATTTCTCTGGACGTCATTTCGTTATTCACTAACACACCATTAGATTTAGCAATTGAGAGTGTGACAAATAGATAGAATTATATTAAAAAATCAACAAATATTCCAGAAAAGGAATATTTTACAGCATTAAAATTAGTACTGAATTTGACTTATTTCACTTTTGATGGTGAAATATACGAACAAAAATTTGGCACTCCGATGGGATCACCTTTGTCTCCCATTATAGTTGATCTAGTCATGCAGGATTTAGAGACCAAAGCAATAGATTCATTAGGTTTTACATTGCCCTTTTACTACAGATATGTTGACGATATCGTGATGGCGGTTCCATCTGATATGATTGAATATACGTTGACAACGTTTAATTCTTTACATCCGAGATTACAATTTACCTTGGAAATAGGAGGCAATAGTATTAATTTTTTAGACTTGACCATCATTAATAACAATGGCATGATAGAAATAGATTGGTACCACAAGCCAACTTTCTCGGGACGTTACTTGAATTATTTTTCTGCACATCCAACGTCTCAAAAGAAGGGTGTTATCATGGGTATGTTAGATAGAGCGATGTTACTCTCGGACCCTAAATTTCATTATAAAAATATTAAGTTTATAATAAATACACTACTCAATAACGACTATCCTGCAGAATTTGTTTTTAACACGATCAATGAGCGCCTAAAAAGATTTTGGTTTAACAAAAAAGTATCTAATAGTAAGGCTTTAAACAACGACACGGATACTGATCGTGTATCTTGGTTTGTTTTACCATATATTGATTCCATATCGAAAAAATTTTCGTCAATTTGTAAGGATTCGGACATGAAATTAGCGTTTGTTAGTGATAATAAGTTGAATAAATTTATTAAAGTACATAAGGATGTTCT
>NW_017298683.1:31040-36536 GCF_001594075.2 Trachymyrmex cornetzi | reverse complement strand
GAAGGATTGCATTACACTTATGCAGCAATGTTAGAAAGTTTCTCCTAATTTAATTTAATTGTGGATGTGTTAATTTAAATTATTCATGTTTTATTTGTTGACGAAAATGTTTTATGTTAATTTAAGTTATTCAAAGTTTATTCATTCGACGAAAATGTATTAGTTTTAAGAAATAATTATTTATATAGTTGTTATTTATTAATATGGTACTGTTCTGATTATTAATTTAATTTTTAAGATTCTAATTTTTTACATTTATAAAAAAAATTTTCTGCAATTTTTAAAATTTTTTGCGATTTTGAATGGAGAATGAAATATGTACATGCGAATTCATCTTGAAGTTTATAAGCGTGCCATATTGTTTTCATACATGTTGACCTCTTACAACGAGAACAACTCAATTCCGAGCGACATGTCAATGTATACTGACAACTGAAGATGTCGATATCATTTAAATTTATTATATTTAATTGTGAGTTCTTATGATTATTATATGGCTTCGCGACACGCTTCATGTCCTATGGTGGTAAGTCAATTAATGTTGTGAACTCAGGTATTATCTAATGAGAAAATTGTGTAATTGTTAGATTAACAACGCTGCTTCCTTTCCAATTTGCGAGTGACTTAATCATCGAGGACATGTAAGTCAATCATATTGTAACTTTATTGCTGAGGATGACTCTAAAGAGAGTCGAAACGTCCAAATACAGAAGACTTTAAGTTAACATCTGAGTATGGTTTTCACCTATCTTTGCGCCGTTCACCGTTGCTTCCCTTACGGAAAAAACTCTGAAAATTTCAGTGTTTATACTCAAATTTGAGGGTAAACCCTAAATTTTGGGAGTTTACTCTGAAATTTCTGTGTTTACACTTAAATTTTGAGTGTTTACACTCAAACATTGAGTATGTACACTCAAAGATTGAGCGTTCACGACGTTCATACTCAAGTTTGAGTTTACACACTAAACATCTAAAGGTGTCCCTCAACACTTGGGTATGACACGCAATAAATGAGCGTAACACCTAAACATTTGAGTGTCTTCAAAATTGAGTATAAAAACTTAACAGTTATTTGAGTTTTAATTTCCATGATTAAGATAAATGCCAAAATATTGAATGTAGATACCCGCAAATATTTGCGTACTTAAAAATAATGCCGTTTACTATTTAATATTTGTTCTGAAATTTTAATTTGTTTTGAAATTTTTATTTGTTTTGAATTTTTAATACTAATTTTTATTTCTATAATAATACTTCCTCCATTGTACGTAGGGTCTAAGGGTGAAATCACACGGTGCGGAAAAGAAAATATGTCACAAAAGCAACCAATCAGATTTATTCTGCGTTATTCCGAATAGCGCTAATTGGTTGTTTCAATGGATGCATTCAGCAGACTCAACAGTTGGGTGCGAGTGCCATGCTCGCTGTTATTAGTGTATTCTTTTAGCTCATTCAATCAGAATTTTAGATCTAGAAGTATATACCAATAACAGCGAGTGCTCACTCAACTGTTGAGTCCGCTGAATGATTTTTGATGATATAACGCATTCTTTGTTCCGCAATCATTTTCCGCACCGTGTGATTTCACCCTGACACTAAAGTTAACGATCAAGTTGAGATTAACACTCAACATTCAAGTCATCAATAACACTCAAGTTGAGAGTTATACTCAGGGTGAGCGTCCAAAATAATCATTAATTGAGTGTTACCTTGAGTGTATTTTTTCAGTGTTTATTAAAGTGTAAACTCTCAAATTTTAAGATTTTGTTTCCGTAAGGGTTGACTCTCACTAGCCTAATTTAGTTATACTTTTAATTAATTTTGTAATTTATGTATGTTCACTTCGAACTGCCCTTACGGAAAAAACTCTTAAAATTTGAGTGTTTACACTTTAAAAAACACTGAAAAAATACACTCAAGGTAACACTCAATTAATGATTATTTTGGACGCTCAACCTGAGTGTAACTCTCAATTTGAGTGTTATTGATGACTTGAATGTTGAGTGTTAATCTCAACTTGATAGTTAACTTGAGTGTCAGGGTGAAATCACACGGTGCGGAAAATGATTGCGGAACAAAGAATGCGTCATTCAGCGGACTCAACAGTTGAGTGAGCCCTCGCTGTTATTGGTATATTCTTCTAGATTTAAAATTCTGAGTGGATGAGCTAAAAGTATACACCAATAACAGCGAGCATGGCACTCGCGCTCAACTGAATGCGCCCATTGAAACAACCAATTAGCGCTATTCCGATTAACGCAGAATAAAGCTGATTGGTTGCTTTTGTGACATATTTTCTTTTCCGCACCGTGTGATTTCACCCTTAGACCCTACGTACAATGGAGGTAGTATTATTATAGGAATAAAAATAAATATTAAAATTCCAAGACAAATAAAAATTTTGAAACAAATAAAAATTTCAAAACAAATTAAAATTTCAGAACAAATATTAAATTGTAAACGCCATTATTTTTAAGTACACAAATATTTGCGGTTTGCATCTACATTCAATATTTTGGCATTTATCTTAATCATGGAAATTAAAAAACTCAAATAACTGTTAAGTTTATATACTCAATTTTGAAGACACTCAAAGGTTTAGGGTTTACGCTCATTTATTGCGTGTCATACCCAAGTATTGAGGGTAACCTATAGATGTTTAGTGTGTAAACTCAAACTTGAGTTGAAGTATGAACGTTGTGAATGCTCAATCTTTGAGTGTATATACTCAATGTTTGAGTGTAAACACTCAAAATTTAAGTGTAAACACAGAAATTTCAGAGTAAACTCCTAAAATTTAGGGTTTACACTCAAATTTGAGTATAAACACTGAAATTTTCAGAGTTTTTTCCGTAAGGGTGGCGCCTTTAATAACACATCAGTTACTTATCATGGTAATATGTGTATATTGATGGATAATATATTATCAGATAAATGTGTAAATTTTTAAAAGTTAACATTTTTGAGAATATAGTTTATGTATGTTCACCTTTAACTGGGACTTTGAATAATATATCAGTTACTTTTCATGGTAATATATATTGTTACATAATATTTTCAATTTTTAAATACTTTATATGTACAGGGTGTTACAGCAACATACAGGTCAGTATGACGGATTGTCCATTCGTGTAGGCGCGCGAGATCGTTCACAATTGCGTAGACTTCGGCGGCACAATCATAGCTCACACTTTTTTCTCTAATAAAATTCATAGCATATCGAATTGTGATGCAATTATGACGAACTTCCGTAGAAATTGGTTATGACAGAAGCCGAAGTGACAAGATATAGGTTATAAAATCGAATTTTATCGTGAAAACGAGGCATATTTTCCTTCTTATAAGAAAAATTCGATCATAGTTGAATGTAATCATTGTGTAATATAATTTGATTGATTAAATTTTTACAGAGAACGAAAATCAGAAATAAACATATCTTTGCAAATTTAAATTATAAATCAACCAATAAATTTGATTCACTGTAAATTTAAATAACGGCAATTATCGCTAAATCTTATAATATTTATTTGGAAGCATAATAATTCATTAATAAATTGGTAATTTAATAAACTGTGATTAATAAGCATTATACAATTCTGTATATAAATGACTGCATATTATATCTATATTTTACAAATCCTCCACGAGGATTACTACTAAAAAACATACATTGAATGTGTGAATTGCTAAGTTTTATAAGATGTAATTTAACATTATGTTTAATGAACATTTTTCATTAATAAGTCTTTTGCAGATTTACATGTGTTACTGTATTATTTATGTAAATCTGCTTATCATCATATATTAAATTGACTGTTAATTAATAATAAAATGTTAACATTCCAAAATAAATTAAGCAGAAGATCTGCCGATAAGTATTTTTATCGTTATTTATATTTGTGTGTGATATTTACTGTATCAATCTAGATTTACCGTAGAATCATTATAAATTTTTCTACTTAAGTGCCATTTTAATCGACAAAACAAGTTCGTTTTTCTTCTTCTTCATAGTAAAATAAATATAAATATATGCGGTTATGTGGAACCGCATATACTTAAACTTTTGGTTGTTATGAAGAACTTAGGAAAAATCATGCATTTTCTCTATTTAAAAGAGATGCAGTAATGATACGATAAAGAAATAATCCATTTTTACTATACAATAGTGTTCTATACAATCATGGTGGAATTATAGAAAGTGAGACATTCCCGTGGATGCGCAGTAGCTTAAAAGTAGTGGGGAGCAGACAACCAATTATGGGGGACCCATTTTATGAAAATTCAATATAGCATAAATGTATAATAAATGGATATTCATCAGGCAGCATGTCGACCTGTTGCATTAAAAACTGTAGCAGTCGCAGTTCTTGTATATTTAGTGACAATGTAATATTTCATACATTTCCGAAAGATACCGATTTGCGTCGAAAACGGCTCAACCCTTACGGAAAAAAACTCTGAAAATTTCAATGTTTATACTCAAATTTGAGTGTAAACCCTAAATTTTGGGAGTTTACTCTGAAATTTCTGTGTTTACACTTAAATTTTGAGTGTTTACACTCAAACATTGAGTATATACACTCAAAGATTGAGCGTTCACAACGTTCATACTCAAGTTTGAGTTTACACACTAAACATCTAAAGGTTACCCTCAACACTTGGGTATGACACGCAATAAATGAGCGTAAATCCTAAACCTTTGAGTGTCTTCAAAATTGAGTATATAAACTTAACAGTTATTTGAGTTTTAATTTCCATGATTAAAATAAATGCCAAAATATTGAATGTAGACGCCCGCAAATATTTGAATACTAAAAAATAATGGCGTTTACAATTTAATATTTATTCTGAAATTTTAATTTGTTTTGAAGTTTTTATTTGTCTTTCTGAAATTTTTATTTGTTTTGAAATTTTAATATTTATTTCTATTCTTATAGTAATACTTCCTCCATTGTACGTAGAGTCTAAAAGTGAAATCACACGGTGCGGAAAAGAAAATATGTCACAAAAGCAACTAATCAGCTTTTTTCTGCGTTGTTCGGAATAGCGCTAATTGGTTGTTTCAATGGGCGCATTCAGCGGACTCAACAGTTCAGTACGAGTGCCATGCTGGCTGTTATTAGTGTATTTTTTTAGCTTATCCAATCAGAATTTTAGATCTAGAAGAATATACCAATAACAGCGAGTGCTCACTCAACTGTTGAGTCCGCTGAATGCGCCCATTGAAACAACCAATTAGCGCTATTCCGAACAACGCAGAAAAAAGCTGATTAGTTGCTTTTGTGACATATTTTCTTTTCCGCACCGTGTGATTTCACTTTTAGACTCTACGTACAATGGAAGAAGTATTACTATAAGAATAGAAATAAATATTAAAATTTCAAATCAAATAAAAATTTCAGAAAGACAAATAAAAATTTCAAAACAAATTAAAATTTCAGAATAAATATTAAATTGTAAACGCCATTATTTTTTAGTATTCAAATATTTGCGGGC
>NW_017298683.1:26958-30860 GCF_001594075.2 Trachymyrmex cornetzi | reverse complement strand
AGTATGAACGTTGTGAACGCTCAATCTTTGAATGTATATACTCAATGTTTGAGTGTAAACACTCAAAATTTAAGTGTAAACACAGAAATTTCAGAGTAAAACCCCAAAATTTAAAACACTCAAATTTGAGTACACACTGAAATTTTCAGAGTTTTTTCCGTAAGGGAAGGCTTGTAGCAAAAATGTCAATTCTCAGATTAAACATGGTACATATAACAATTTAAAATTATACATGTCATTAGCGTATTTCTTATTACAATAATTATAACAAAATGTACCTTCACAGAACGGGTATGCAAAGTGCATTTGAACATTCCTGTTAACATTTGAATTCCACGCGCATAAAATGGACCCTAAGTGATTGGCTGATAAGACATGTCCCCCACTCTTTGCCGCCATTATGCACAACGTCTCACCTTCTATAATTCCACCATGTATACAATATTGTTCTATATAATAAATGTCCTTGTTTATCCTATAGGTTAAATAAAAACACCTATTGTATAAGTCGCGGAATATGCGCACGGTGTAAACGTAGCCTGTATGTGTGAGAAAATATTTGACAATCTGTGACGATGGCAGTTGTTAAACAGCTTGGAAAGTTTTCGAGAAGTCTGATATATTTAACGATGGAGCGTTATACGAATGAAGAATTGACAAATATGTTGCTTATTTATGGAAAATGTCAGAAAAATCAAAGACAAGCCGCAGCTCTCTATGTGGAACGTTTTCCTGTCAAGCGACACCCAGGACACGGATTTTTTCACAGTCTATTTATTATACTTATTCAATATGGGACATTACACGCTTCAACACCGTTCACGGCACATACCACAACGGGCAGAAGCAACAATTATTGCAGTAAGAGAAGCTGTTATTGCTAATCCGCATACAAGTACACTGCTGTTCAATAATCGAGTCTCATTTTAGTCGCACTTGGGTGTAGATGAGCGCGCCATGTATGTACACACTTCTCCACCTTCCTACACTGGAGGGACTCGATTAATGAACAGCAGTGTACAATAAGTGTTGGATATGATCTCCAACTGGGCCATGTTAAAGTTTATAGAATTATTAAGAAAAATCTTGGCTGGCATCCATTTAAAAGACATACAACACAAAGATTATTTCCCCAAGATTTGTCTCGTAGACAAGCTTTTTGTGATTGGCTTTCAGAGCAGGTAAGAATAAGATCTAATACAAAAAAGATAATTGGTGGTTATCATTTTTTACCACGACTAGAATAGCACTGATTTTTTTTCAAATAATTGAAAAAGAAAAGTTTAAATTTCTTTTACCTTTAGAAACCGTTCAGATGTCGATTTATCGTGAGACGATAGCCACAAGTTTTTAATTTATTAATATTCCTGCCATTTTGATTTTAGAAACCTAAAAAATCGTAGCAATCAATTATCTTTGTTCCAGGTCGACATAAACAACATTCCTAACGATAATTTTTTGAGGAGAATTCTCTGGACAGATGAATGCACTTTCCGCAGTGATAGACGCATAAATCGACATAATGAACATCATTATGCGGAAGAAAATCCGCATTGTAGAAAAGAAACTCACATTCAGGGGCAATTCCATGTTAATGTCTGGATGGGAATTTTGGATAATTATGTTATCGGACCATTTCTCTTTCCGGAAAATGTTAATATTACAGCAGTAACTTATTCTGAATTCCTAGTAGAAACACTGCCATATTTATTAGAGGATGTTCCATTGGCTATAATTCCAAATATAATTTTTCAACAAGATGGCCATCCTGCTCATTCATCTCTTCTGGCTCGAACTATATTAAACCAAAGATTTCCTAACAGATGAATAGGTATTCGTAGCACTCTGCAAGAATGGCCACCACGTTGGGATGATCCCGATTGATCACGGCTCGATTGGACACCACCAATCACAGCGACCAGTGCTTAGGAGCTTTGTAGTCTCAAGCGCTGTGAGTGGCTCGTGTCCAATTGAGACGTGTCCAACTGGGTGCCACCCACCACGTTCATCTGACCTAACGCCTATGGATTTTTTTGTGTGGGGCTACATACGTGATCAAGTTTATAATTCACTACCACGTAACAGAAATGATCTAATACAAAAGATACAAACAGAAAATAAAAAAAATAACACCTGTAATGTTATCGAAGGTGCGAGAAAACTTAATGCGGAGAATTGCCTTATGTGCAGAAAGAAATGGAGGACATTTTGAACATGTTCCGTAAAAGAAAATATGATATGTTATATTTTACATACATATATTATATAAATATGTCATATACCATATATTTAATGTATATTCTATGTATTTTATATATTATATAAACGCAATAAATATATTATATGTTATATATTTTATTAATGTATTATATTAATAAAATTATGGACGCTATAGAAATAAAGTTACCGATTCGAGTCTCATACATATTACGTTTAATATAATATTTATATTACTTATAAGTATACACACAATACTGACATATTTATTTAATCTTGTCCCTTTTGCCAAACTTCTCAATTCATTCATTTGTAGTACAAAACATTCTACTTCAATAGGCAACAATAGTACTTTTGAGGCTTCCACGGGTACTTTCTATATAGAATCTATTATTGTGGGTTATCTCCGCGTTTATATCCATTTTTGGAATGTCGACTTTGGAGCATGAAGTGAACTGCAACGCTTACGAAACGTTATAATATTTATTATATTTATATAATATATTCTATGTATTTTATATATTATATTCCAATAAATGTTGATAGCCAATTCGAGTCATCCACCAGATGTAATTTGTGTATAAATTCTTTATTATGTTATTATGCTTACAAACGTTTCGACCCTTGTATCGGATCCTTTTCAATATCATTACATACTTTATATCAATGTACTTCCTGGAACACTACATCGTTATTTTCATTTAATTATTGCTACTTTACTTATTCTATAATATATTATAAACAGATACAATCTAGAACAATGATACCATTTACAATATTACCTACATGATATATATTAATGTACGCACATCACTTTACTTGTCATATCAAAAGTCGCCAAGCAAATGTCCTCGCTTACATGTCGTTAATTGTCTTATTCTCTATGTTCTTACGTGTCACATGACCGAATATTAATATCATACTTAATATTTATATAATTCATTGGATTGATTTGAATCTTAAAGTTTTTCATTTGAATATTGTTAATGTTATTAATGCTGTTGTTTGTGCTAAGTTATTATCCTTATTGTTCTTATTGGTATTGTTAAAGACTTCTCTTGTGCATTGATAACTAATATGTTTTATATCTTTAGTGTTCTTAAAATTTAGTTTTTCCATTATCCAACTTATTTTTTTATTCATTTTATTATGTTCTTTAAGATATTAATAAGCCCAATTAAATGGTTTGTCAATCTCACCAAAGTGCGCATACCAGAACAGGTACATGCCTTGTTACAATTAGGGGGAAATTTTTGTTTACCAACGAATAATCTCAAAGCTGTCACGATCGATATTGTTACGTCCGGCCCCTCTGCAAAACATAATTCTGTTTTATTTTGCCAAATATTTTTGTTATTTCATCCTTTTATTTTGCGCTAAATTAATTTCGTTCTTACATCGTCTATCTACAATCTTTTACTAAAATTGCGAAATTCGTAAGTAGGTATAGTAGGCCGGTTCTAACTCAGGTCCTCTGAGGGGAGCGCGGGACGCGGGGGATACTCGTAGGCGAGGGAAAGCGGAGCGCGGGGATTCTTCGGTGGTGGGGGTATGACGTCATGCGGAATGGCAGTAAGATTTTGGGGACTGTAGTCACGTACAAGACAACAAAAAAAACATCACAAAAAAAGGAAATATTGCCATGAACAAAAAACAAACAGTTATAGAACGAAAAGTGTTACAAA
>NW_017298683.1:26501-26714 GCF_001594075.2 Trachymyrmex cornetzi | reverse complement strand
AGAAGTACGACAACCTTTTTTCCTTTTATCTTTTTTATGACTTAGTTTTCACAATACGCTGTGTTCTTTTCTTTTTATTTTACTAGGGCAAAGAATGGGTAGTAAAATAAAGTACATATACAGGGTGATGCTTTTAACTTGAGACATTCAAATATCTCAAAAAATAAGCACACTACGAAAAAAATGTTAAGAATCAAAATTTCATCATTTCGA
>NW_017298683.1:20649-25997 GCF_001594075.2 Trachymyrmex cornetzi | reverse complement strand
TTTTTTCTTTTCTTAAATACAGTACAAATGAAAAAAAAAAACTTTAAGACAAAACTCACTTTACTTAAATCGAAGATTATTCCGAATACTACTTTAGAATGGAGTATCTAACTCTACGAGAAAAAATTGGAATGGTTCTGGTGTATGGAGAAGCTGGAAGAAATCTTGATAATGATGTCAATCTCTACGCTGAGCGTTTTCCAGATAGAATTCGGTCACGTGTTTCATTTTATCGTACGAAGGGAACAGAAAACTGCTACGTCCACGTCGTTGTTCCTGGGTTACGCTAAAAGTAAGTTTCTTGAGAAGTAATTAATGAGTAATAAAAAATAATGAGAAGTTTGTTTTAAGACTAATTTCGAGTATTAACAATGAAAACGTGGTATTTTTATTGTTAATGTATTGCAAAATCGTAAGCATGGGTTCTCAGTAAGAGAAATCGAAGAAATAGAATTTCGTCGATTACAGCGCCATCTATCATAAATCGAGAAAAATGTTTCAGACAAATTGTATGTGTTTTTAGCCAAAGATTCCGAATATGCAATAAAAAATAGGGGTTCCCATTTAAGATTTAAAACTTGCCCCCCCTCACCGCCCAGGGGGCGGGGTGGGGGGTCTGATTTTAACGTCATTGTATGTCCCCTCCCCGAAATGATGAAATTTTGATTCTTAACATTTTTTTCGTAGTGTGCTTATTTTTTGAGATATTTGAATGTCTCAAGTTAAAAGCATCACCCTGTATAGCGATGCGAACGAATTTATTTTATTCACATTATTATACCAATTTTTTTCATTTTTTTATAATATTTTTTTGCGATCAGCAGCGTTCGAATATGATCGGTGAATCAGACGTCGCTAGCAGCGGTTTCTGAAAAAAAGAGAATAAAAAAACTTTTTTTTACCATTATTCGGTTTTTTTTTCAGCGGAGAATAATATGCATTGCACTAGTCACCCTAAATACCTTATGGCTTATATTTTGATTGCGTTGACGATGATGAATTCATTAGCGACTTTGATGCTTTTTCGCCAGGACATTCCCAATATCTCGGGTTTTCCTTCGATTGTGGTGGGGGACTTGGCGGACCTTGCTGTAAGGGACGGTACCCCTTGCGCTCGATCGATTTTCGACGTATATATTCTTTTACTCGATCCATGTCTTATCGCTCGTAATCGAAGTTTACGATTAAACGAAAAAAACTTTGTACACTGTTTATGTACACTGTTAGATCGGTGGTATGTCGTGACGCGCTAAGAGAAGCGCCGATATTTCGGCTGCTATACAAAAACATAACTCTTCTGCAGTAAATGTGGAAGCAGGATGTGCAGGTATCCACACAAAGGCGAATACTCCGAGTCGAACGCATCCCCCTTTTTTTTGTCAACGATTTCTCTTTTATTACTTGAACATGCGTTCTCTCGTCTAGATAATATTTACTTAAATTCTACGATCGACAATCTAAAAATTAAAAGCTACGCTTTGTGATCCCATATTTTATTTTACCAACTTCCCGTTGTTTGACGAGAAAACGCCCTTCAACTTGCTTTTACGCGTTTGGAAATATGATTTTCTCTACATGGTTTGCCATAAATTTTTATTGCCATGGATCTGACGATTCTGAGGATCTATGTTTTTTGCTTATGTTTCCAATATCGTTGGGAAGATTTCTAATGACACGTTTCTTGAATATTGCCATGCTGGCCGATCGGTGACGTTCGAGTTTTATGTTCGTGCTTTGTCCTAACGACTATTTTTTGTCGGAATTTTCACGAAACGGAGAAATCGTGGAGTCCACTGGACATAACGAAATATATATAGATCATAAGGGCTCGACACTTCAGTTGGTGCCTTGAAAAACTGTCGAATCGATCGCAGTAAGAGCAGTGCGAAAAGTGTGGCTAACCCAAGTGAACAAATTAAAAAACTATTTGAACAGTATTGTGATTTAAAGACTAAAAAAAGACATGGAAAACCACGAGCGAGTGGAACGCGAACCGCTGGAGCAGTGCGGCCAGGTCGCTACTCTGGTGGAGTGCTTCGCGTGGTTGCAACGATGCGACGAGTGCATCGAGCGGCTCGAAGAACTTTGTCGTGCCAAGCGTCCGCGTTTCGCCGTTGGACATAGACAATCCGTGGTGGCGAGGATCGCGCGACTCGAGGGTGTAAAATCGCAATGGGAGCGACGGTTCGTGCACATTGGTGGTGGCCACGCGAGTGGTGGAGGGCACGCGAGTGGCAACGAGCAATCTCTCGTCTGGCGAGAGATTGATGTCGCGTTTGAAAGCCGTATATTGACGGGCGCTGTGTTAAATTCTAATTACATCGAGCCGCGGCGGTTTTTAGAAGACGCGAGAGAAATAGTGCTCGGACAAGTTCGAGACGCTGTAGAAAGACACGGTAGTGCAAAAGTGATTACCGCGTTTAACGGTGAGTTCGCGACGAAAGATAAACGTGCCATTAAGAGTATAAATATTAAGAACATTGAGATATACCGATACACCGATTTGCGCGAGTGGTACGAGCGGCACGTCATCGAGCCCACTTTGACATCGCTCCAGAAGAGTTCCAAGAACGTGACAGCGAGTGGGCGCTGTCGCGAATCCTCAATTTGACTATCAGCGTGAATAAACTAAACCCCATGCGCGCGGGATGTCATGTCGAAGTGCCGCGGGAAATAGCGACGAAACGAGCGGTGATCAGTGTGCGTACGGCGGACAATGCATGCTTCGCGTGGTCGGTAGTCGCCGTTCTGTATCCCGCAGAAAGAAATGTAAGGCGAGAGTCATCGTATCCACATTACAAGGCAGTGTTAAATTTCACAAACATCGAATTTCCAATGATATTGAAAGATATTCAAAAATTCGAACAATTGAACGACATATCGATCAACGTGTATAACATCGAGAATAAACGGGTCCTTCCTGTACGGCTTACCAGCGACAAGAAGGAGAAACACATTAACGTGTTGTATTTGCAAGATTCACGCAACGACGGTGTAGGCCACTTTGCGTGGATTAAGAACCTGTCGCGCCTCGTGAGCTCGCAACTCTCGAAAAAGGAGCACAAGAAATTTTTCTGCGATCGGTAAGTATACGTAAAAAAAAATTTATAATTGTCCTTTATATTAATAAATGATAATAATAATTTATATGCGTTTTTTTTCCAGATGCTTGCACTACTTTAGTACGAGCAAAAAATTGGAGCTACACGCAATGGACTGCAGAAAAATTAATGATTGTGCCATCAGACTGCCGAGCGAGGACGACAAATGGCTGGAATTCGACAACCACCGTAATAAGGAGCGCATTCCAATCGTCGTGTATGCCGACTTGGAGTGCGTTCTACAGAAGACGGAGTCCGACAAGGAAGATGCGTCGTACACATATCAGCGGCACAAGGTATGCAGTGTGGGCTACTACGTGCGTTGCTCGTACAATGACGCGTTGTCGAAATATCGTTTTAGTCGCGGTAACGATAGCGTCGCATGGTTCATCGAGGAACTCAGAAGTTTAGCGCATCGCGTAAAAGATATTGTATCCGCCAACGTGCCCATGGAGGCATTATCAAAGCAGCAATGGGAGACATATCGCGTGACAAGTTGTCATATTTGTGAGAAACCGTTCGCACCGGACGATACACGGGTCCGCGATCATTGCCATTTTACCGGTCGTTACAGGGGTCCCGCGCATTCAAATTGCAATTTAAATTATAAACTTCGCTGTATATTCCGGTTGTATTTCATAATTTATCGGGGTATGACGCGCACTTTATAATTAAAGAAATAGCTACCGCGTACGACGGACAAGTAGATGTATTACCGATTACGAAAGACTGTGTATGACGACTGTGTATGATAAAAAACGTTACGTTATACATTATCGCAATTTACAGCAATGTATTCGTCATGGTCTTCGCGTAACAAAGATCCATCGGGTGCTACAATTCGCTCATCTCCATGGCTCCGCGATTATATTGAACTTAATACAAATTTCAGAACTCACGCCAAAAACGATTTCGAAAAAAATTTATACAAATTAATGAACAACGCGGTTTTCGGAAAAACCATGGAGAATGTGCGCAATCACGTCGACGTAAAATTATTAACAAAATGGGACGGACGATACGGCGCGGAGGCACAATGATCGCGAAACCGAATTTCCAAAGTCGTAGCATCGTTGCGGAAAATTTAATCGCCGTCGAACTGCGTAAACTCGAGGTGAAGTTCAACAAGCCGATTTACGTGGATATGTGTATACTCGATATATCGAAAGTCTGCTTGTACGAATTTCACTACGACTACATGTTACCACTGTTTCACGATAAATGCAAAATCATGTACACCGACACGGACAGCCTTATATACCGTGTCGAGTGCGAGAACATTTACGAGACTATTAAACGCGATATCGCTAGATTCGACACAAGCGATTATCCGGCGGACAACGCGTACGGTATGTCTCTCGCGAATAAAAAAGTACCAGGTCTTATGAAGGACGAGAACAACGGTATGATAATGACCGAATTCGTTGGACTCAGAGCGAAGATGTACGCGGTGAGGGTAGATGGCAAAAAGGACACCAAAAAAGCGAAAGGTGTAAAGAGTAACGTAATAGCGCGAACGATAACGTTCGACGATTACACGCGGTGCTTGAACGAAGAGATGGAAATGACTCGTCGTCAATCGTGTATACGATCTAAACTGCATGAGGTATACACGATATCCGAATCGAAAATCGCTCTGAGTCCATACGATGACAAACGGTACGTCGTACCGGACTCGACGGAGACGTTACCGTGGGGACATTGGCGGATACCTTTGTAATTTATATATGCATTAACATTTATATTACTATTATGTTTTTTTTTATACTCTTATATTTTTATATTTTCATACATTTATTATGTATTACTATATCTTATGTATTATCGTAATTTGTACTTTGTATATGTTTTCCTACATTTTTTTATTTTTTTATTTTTATATAGTGAATATGTATTACTATTATGTATCACTATCATTATAATTTCGTCATGTATGTTTTTTACATTTATATAAGTCTTACTATTATATTTTATATAATACCATTTATTATATACTATTATTTTTCATTTCATGTCTCGTACATTTATAAGTACTTTATATAAATCTTACTATTACGCGTTATATGTATTACTATCATTTTTCATTTCATATATCGTACATTTACAAGTACTTTATATAAGTCTTACTATTACGTTATATGTAATATCATTTATTATGTATTACTATTATTTTTCATTTCATGTATCGTACATTTATAAGTACTTTATATATGTATACTGCAAAAACGAAGATGGAAGGGATAATAA
>NW_017298683.1:19876-20589 GCF_001594075.2 Trachymyrmex cornetzi | reverse complement strand
CGAGGGAAAGTACTTTCCCGCACGCATAACTACTTTCCCGCACGCTAAACTACAAGTGTGGGAAAGTGATACTTTGCGCAAATGCGTGTGCAAAATCGAACTTTGAGCACGATAGTAGGAAAAATATTTTACACGTATATATCCATATGTAGATATATATTTTTTATATGTAGAATAAAAAAAATACATGAATCAAAATTGTATCAAATCACATTGTTTTTATGTATCCATGAATTGTGCGATCCATCGAATCCCAGCCACTTGACGTACACCTTGTCCCCCTTCCTGCGCAGTACTTTTTCCACGAGATACACATCCGGATGAGTAGCGCGATGCAACTCGTGCTCGTAGAACGCTCCAGCGACGGATTTTCCGCGATAGTCCTCGAGTAAGTAGGTTACGGGATTAGTACGTTGTATCTTAACGATCGTAAACACCTCGGTGGTCCAATTTGGTGTGTAACCCTTCTCAAAAACCGTCTTGTACTTGCTCACGCGTACCGAATCGCCTACTTTGAATTTTGCCGGACCCGCGATCTTTATCGCGTTGTACACTGTGCCCAAGAGTCTTTCGGCGATCGCAGGAGTTACGTCGGCGGGTCGCATGCCGATGGTGCGATGCTTGCGCGCGTTGTAATTTGACATGAGACGCGGCAGCTCGTCGACCCACTTGTAATTGCCGTTGAGCGTAAACATCTTCCACATATCGTTCTT
>NW_017298683.1:18970-19432 GCF_001594075.2 Trachymyrmex cornetzi | reverse complement strand
GTCACTCGACTGCCTCGTTTCATTGATACACGATTTAATTTATAATAAGACCGGCTTCGCGGAGTTTCTTGATGATCGACAGCATCTCGTTGTCGTGAGCGTTGTTGCCCGCTCGGTGCGAAGCATCGAGCAATCGTAGACGATCCACTAGCTCGTTGGGATCATCCCAGTGCACGTAATCAATCGCGTTGTCGTTTAGCGTCATTGCGTGAGGTAATCCTTTTCCAGATTTATTACTCTGTTTCTTGGGTGTGACCAGCATCAACGGCGCGATTATGTATTTGTACTTGTATCCCCTGTTGCTCAATAATCGACCTTGCGAATGATGCTTGTGCTTGTGCGCGCTCGTCATCAACAGCTCATGTACTTGTGCATATCATCTTCCGTGTAGAGGTCATCGTCGGGCTTTCTCTTAAAAATCAACTCGTAAAGACCGGGGGTACCAGCGTATCGTACGCCGTC
>NW_017298683.1:17201-17850 GCF_001594075.2 Trachymyrmex cornetzi | reverse complement strand
CTCTCAAGTAAGCTTATGAGAACGTTGGTTTTACCGCAATTCGACGGGCCGCAAATGATCGCGCGTATAGTATTCGGCAGCATTTCGCCGTGTTTGCGCTTCTCCACGCCGCTTCCCATTATTTGCGATTTCGCGTCGCAGTTCGTGACGCGTATCGCCAGCGGTTGCAATACGAATTTCATGCTCGCACTACGGGCTGTGCGCTCTAGACCACCTATTTAAAGGCGCGCGAATCCGCGAGTCGCGCAGTAATAAAATGTATCTCGCGCTACATCATCCTTCCGATATTCTGGATTTGAGCGTCGAGCAGTTGCAGTATATATCGAAGATCGTACTGTTACGAGTGTACGGTGACTACATCGACTACGTGTGGAACAAGCTTCCGGGACACTTAAAGGTGGATTTGGAGGTTCGAACGTATCGTCGCTGCGACGAGCACTACAATCAACAGTGGCAGCAAACGCATATGGACGGTCCGGCACCAAAGATAAAGGACTGTAGCGAATGTCAGCGTCAGGCAGCAGTCTGTTGAATCGAGCGATAAACGCGCTTCCTTTCGAGTTACATATCCCGGGCTACCAGTTTTGCGGTCCGGGTACTCGGCTGACGGAGCGATTAGCCAGAGGTGATACGGGTATAAATCCGCTGG
>NW_017298683.1:16526-16800 GCF_001594075.2 Trachymyrmex cornetzi | reverse complement strand
TGGAACAGGGTCGCGGACTGTATCTCGCTCCGCACAAATACGGACACGGACAGGGCGTAGCAGTAAAGAAAAAAAAACCGCCAAAGAGACGATAAAAATGCCTTCGGGTGCAACTACCGAAGTGCAATTGGACATGCTTGCGAGACGTATGCGCGTACCGTACTTTAGAGGTGTTTTCATGCGTAACGCGTTACCGACCAGTGGCGTGCGTCGAAACGAAAGCGGTATCGTGAATCTGGATGATGCGACGGGACCTGGTACTCACTGGGTAGCG
>NW_017298683.1:14233-16362 GCF_001594075.2 Trachymyrmex cornetzi | reverse complement strand
GTCGACGCTCGTGAATTTAAAAAGCTCGACAAGGTGCCGTGAAATCTCAGTATTGGTCGAACGCTTTTCCCGTCATGTCATTGACACTTACACTGAGCGACAAGAGCAGCCTCATCGCGGCGAACTACTTCCCCGCCATAGATTTGAGTGACAGTGATTACGAGCTCGGTCTGATGATTTTTGAGACTTATCACACAATACCGAACGTAAACGAATCAAACAATAAATTTTATTTCGACAAAGACGACGCAGAAATTACAATTCCCGAAGGTTCGTACGAAGTACGAGACATAAATGAATTTTTGAAACGTGCGATTTTGCATTCATGCCGCGACGCGCTTGAAACCGTTGACAACTATAACAGCGACTATAATACCGATGATGACGACGATGGCGAGGGTGAGGAATATCCGATAACAATCCGCGCAAACTACAACACGATGAGATGCGAGATTAGATGCGCCTACAGAATAAACTTTGGCAAGCTCAACAGCATTGGATCGCTGCTGGGATTCTCGTCGAAGCGTATACTGCGACCGCAAAAATGGCACGAATCGGACGTGTCGATCAACATAATGAACGTAAACGTTATCCGCGTAGAGTGTAACGTGACCGCGGGTGCATACAGCAATGGCAAAGGTGCACACACGATATACGAATTTTCGCCGAGCGTACCACCGGGATATAAGATATCGGAAAGGCCCGCGCAGATTATTTACTTGCCGATCACCGCACGGAGCATTACGGATCTAACGATACGCGTCGTCGACCAGAACGGACGATTGCTCGATTTTCGCGGAGAGGAGATCACCGTCAGATTGCACGTGCGACAGCGACAGCGATAACGGGAGAGTGAGATGCTCGTATTGAACGGAACGGACCGCACACAGAGAGATAACGAATTCTTTACAAGGCCGGTGACTTCACAGCTCGATAACACTCGCTCATCCGGCTGCATCAGCAAGAAGAAGTTTAGCGCGTCGAACATTAAATTTTAAAACCTTTGGGATTCGCGGTGCGCAACTTTTGAAATGATTGATATCTTGAATATTACCGGTGAGCCGATCTTTGACGATCGCATCGTTAAGATCGAGACTCACACGTACAACCCGTTCGCCAATACAACTTTCGGATACAGCGATGAAATAAGAATACCAATACAGCAACAGGATTTGTACACGTTGCCGTGCGAAAGTTTTCTTTACGTCGAAGGAAGATTGACGGTGAAAAAGAAAAACGATCAGACGCCAACGACGCTTGTAAATAATTACGTGGCGTTTATGTTTGATGAAATTCGATATGAACTCAACGGCGTGGAGATTGATCGCAGCAGAAACGTAGGCATAACTAGCACGCTCAAGAATTACGTGTCGCTGACGTACGATAAAGCTTTGATTGCGCTCAACGCTGGATGGAACACTAGATCCGATACGGAGGAAGGACACTTTAATTTTTGCGTGCCGCTCAGCATGCTGTTGGGCTTTTGCGAAGATTATAAACGCCTGATCGTCAACGCTCGCCACGAATTGATTTTGATACGAGCGCGCAACGACAACAATTGCTTGGTGGGAAATCCTGTGACGGAGTCTGAAATTGAATTATTTAAAGTACTGTGGCGGATGCCTCACGTTGCGTTAAACGAGATCAATAAATTATCAATGCTGCGAACATTGGAAAGCGGTCGTTATCTGAGCATGAGTTTTCACTCGTGGGATTTGTACGAGTATGCTCTGCTACAGAATACGACAAAGCATTCATGGGCCGTCAAAACGGCGACTCAGCTTGAGAAACCGCGATACGTTATCTTTGCTCTGCAGACTGGTCGGAAAAATGTCATGTCACAAAATGGTAGCGTGTTCGACGATTGTAATTTGAGTAACGTGAAACTTTATTTAAATTCAACGTTTTATCCGTACGACGATTTAAATCCGGATTTTGGCAAAAAAAGATACGCCGTCCTGTTTGATATGTACGCCCGTTTTCGTAGAGCGTATTATGGGAACGATTGCTTCGAAACGCTACTCAACGTGCTCTCATTTACCGAGGAAGGACCTTTTGTAGTCATTGATTGTTCGCGACAAAACGAATCCGTCAAGGGCGCCACTGTGGACGTGCGCATAGAATTCGAC
>NW_017298683.1:10763-13841 GCF_001594075.2 Trachymyrmex cornetzi | reverse complement strand
AAACGCCTGATTACAATGGCTGTAATTGGTGCGGAAGAGAGTGACGACAATAAGACTCTCGTATACGTTAAAGGACATGAAAAACGCGAATGGCTGACCGATGTACTCGATAGTGACAACTTGACCATTGAGACTTTGAATGCTGATTACAAAGATATAGATTCTTTACATAATCTAAATGTTACCAATACTATGCGATGTGGAAAACATAAGAAGAATTGTGCGTTACAAAATGTATTTAAAATACATAACTGGTGGTCACAACGCCAAAAAAAATGTATCAAGTTTAAAGAATAAAATATGAGATTTTTTTTTAAATACGTTTTAGACTTCTCTTTACCTTTCCCTTTCTTTGTAATATATAAACGTATGTAAAAACGTATGTATTAACGTACGTATAAACGTATGTATGAACGTATGTATAAACGTTTGTATGTATAAACGTATGTATAAACGTATGTATAAACGTATGTATGTATGTATAAACGTATGTACGTATAAACGTATGTACGTATAAACGTATGTATAAGCGTATGTATAAATGTATGTATAAGCGTATGTATAAACGTATGTATAAACGTATGTATAAACGTATGTATGTATAAACTCATGACAAAGAAAATACATAGAATGATATGATAAAACGTGTTGTGACATGTTTGAAATTCTTGGAAAGAGGGGGACGACCGTCTCCCTCTTCGATTTTGGAAGTATTACGATATACGAATTATCGCAATTTATGAGGATGTGATCAGTTTTACGATACCCGCTTGTACAAACGGTTGAAAATGTACTTCGCCAAAGAGAGCAGCGCATCGATCGACGTGAAGAAGGAACATAACATGTAAGTTTCAACGTTTTTTATATAATAAATAATGTTTTATATACAATAAATAACATTTTTTCAATATTATGTATATACACAGTATGGAGCATCGCGCGGTGCGCTTACTGAGCAGACGTTACGACCTGACGAGTACTGGCTATAAGTATTTGGAATTTGATGGATGTATCGATGTAACGTTTGAACGATTAGTCCGATTCGTCGATACGGTCGATGCCAAATATACGCGATTCTCCAATATCGGGTCCAAGAACGCGATAGCGACATCTTCAATGGACAGCTCGTTGATTATGAACTATTAGCTTTAGTTTTTTAATACGTACGAAAAATCGGTGTAATAAGATGTGAATAAAAATAAATTCGTTCGCATCACTATATATGTATATGTACTTTATTTTACTACCCATCCGTCATATCCTTTGGCCTAGTAAAAGAAAAAGAAAAGAACAGCGTATTGTGAAAACTAAGATGTAAAAAGACAAAAGAAAAAACAGGTTCTCGTACTTTTATGGGCGGGTAGCGGCGGCCCACGGCGGCAGCGGCGGCGGCGGCCCGCAATGCATTTTTGGGGTGGTCGCGGGGTCGCAGCGCAGCGACCTTCTCCGCGCTCTAGCTACATAGAGTTAAAACTGGCCTACTCTATACCTACTCTCAATAATTATGAAACTTGGTTGTATTTAGGTATTTAAAATAATTAATAAATATTGTTTCTATAGAAAAATTACATTACGCTATATCTTGGTCGAAAAACGGTTGGAGCATAAACCCTTTGTAACACTTTTCGTTCTATAACTGTTTGTTTTTTGTATTGTTTTTTGTTCACGGCAATACTCCCTTTTTTTTGTGATGTTTTTTTTGTTGTCTTGTACGTGACTGCAGTCCCCAAAATCGTACTGCCATTAGGCATGACGTCATATCCCACCACCGAAGAATCCCCGCGCTACGCTTCCCTTCGCCTACGAGTACCCCGCGCTCCCCTCTAGCTCCGAGGGTTAGAACCGGCCTAGTATATCTACTGTTTATACATACGTTTATACATACATACGTTCATACGTGTATTACAAAGGAAGGGAAGGGAAGGGAAAAGAAATTTAAAACTTATTAAAAAAAAAATCTCATATTTTATTTTAAAACTTGATACATTTTTTTAGCTTTGCGACCACCAGTTGTATATTTTAAATACACTTTGTAACGCAATTGTTAATACATATGTTTTACACATCGCATAGCATTGTTAACGTCTAGATTATGTAAAGAATCCATATCTTTCTAATCAGCATCCAAAGTCTCAATGGTCAAGTTGTCGCTATCGAGTACATCGGTCAGCTATTCGCGTTTTTCATGTTCTTTAACGTATACGAGAGTCATCACTCTCTTCCGCACCAATTACAGCCATTGTAATCATGCGTTTCACCATGTTGTTGGATCATCCCGTCTTCCCATTGCAATCCATGGTGATAAGCACTCAGCCAGGAAACGCAATACTTTTCTGATTTTGTCAAGAAACTCCATGGTATGGGACATTTAAAAATATAATGAGGGAGAATAGCTCCTCTTCTTAATACCGCCACTTCCTTCATGACAAATTTCTTTCCAATGATAAATCCTTGCAAATTCACAAACGTTGGCATAATCATGGTGAACGACATTTCGAAACTGTGCTCGATCGATTTCGATGAATCTTGGTTTTTATCTCTTGTGTTAAAAAGAGGAGGAGGTTTAAAAAAGGAATATACTTTTAATGAACATTTATTTTTTCATGTAATGCAGCATGTACAATATAATCTAACCCAAAGATTGTTAGTTCACATACTATGGCAGAATTTTTAACATAAATTCTGTACAAAATGTTTACAGCATCGCGTTTATTTGTAATACAATTTTTCTTAAAAATGATACAAAATATTTGAACTTTTTACTATGCGTATATTGACTCAGTTCATAGAATACATGCTCGACACATTGCTTAAGGTCAAATAAGAAGAGTATAATTGTTGGTTTCATTTACAAACATGTACCATATAATGCTAATTTTATGTTATTCGTATTATCTGTTTTAACGTTGATAAGTCACAAATTAATAAAAAAAAATAATAAGTTTTTACAGACTCCTTTAATTAGAACAATTAATAAAATCATGAAATATGTAATACAGGCAACAGGAGTCGCACAGGTCTACATGGGTTTTTTTTTTATATGAGATTGGTTTCCGATGTATTTTTGTACGCTGAAAA
>NW_017298683.1:6474-10686 GCF_001594075.2 Trachymyrmex cornetzi | reverse complement strand
ATAAAATGGGGTTAAACCTCTACGGCCCTGTTATTACGATCGAATTGCAAATTAATAAATTACATTTATCTAAGCTCGTGAAAATAACTAGTAATTTTTAATTAAAATAAAATTAAATTAAAATTAAAATTAAATTAAAATTAAATTTAAAAAAAAATAACAAAAAAAGTAACAATATATGGGACATGTCACGCCAAATTTCCCAGGGCGGTACGCGAGCCTCAAATCACGTTACTTCTAACTCGTGTCTGGGCCATTTATAAGAAAGAAACAAAGAACGTAATAATGATGTATGTTTCCCTCAGCTTCCCAATGTTGTAGATAGTTTTCCCGAAATTTTTCATTTTCATCGTGGGACGCGAAATGCTCCATATGTTATTCCGATCTGAAAATACAAAGCGACTTGCGGTGAATAAGTAAAGTCAGATGTAATGGTAGGAGTCAATAGTCGCAAGCCCTTATAAATGCCTGGCGGTGACTAAAAAAGCTGTAGTGTTTACGCGGTGTTCCGGGGCGCTCCAGTTGTCTTTTGCCGTAATAAATACGTATTACGTGTTATATGCTTGCAGTTGTCGACTTTCTATCATCGCATATTTAATTCTCATAGTATAAACTTAATTTGTATTTGGTATAACGCTGAAAAAAATTTTTTTTATCTCAGTCAGTTACTAATTACAAAAATGTCGCGAAGGTCTTGCGTTAATAGTCCTGACAAATTTTGTTATATTTGTGGTCAATATACATGTGAGAAACAACGTCTGAATATAAATGATTTTGTTACAACAGCGTATTTTAACTACTTTGGACGAAAAATAGAAAATCAAGACAAAAATTGGGTACCTCATAAAGTTTGTCAATCTTGTGCTCAATTTTTAAGATTATGGGACACAGGAAAAATAAAAAATTTGCCGTTTAGTGTGCCCATGATTTGGCGTGAACCTTCTAGTCATGATGTATGCTATTTTTGTTCCTGCAATGTATTCGGTTTTAACTCTAAAAATAAGAAAGCAATTGTTTATCCAGATGTTTCGTCTGCAAGTAAACCAGTTCCTGTATCACTTACAGATATTCTTCCAGTTCCACCGAGGTGGAATTTGATAATGAAAATTCTCGTGAAGAGGAATTACACGATAATGACAACAATGAAGTTGATAATTTTGAAGATGATGATGGCAGCCCTAAATTGCTCAGTCAATCTTCATTGAATGATCTTGTACGAGAATTAGATTTACCAAAGGATAAGGCAGAATTATTGGGCTCTAGATTAAAAGAGCGTAATTTGCTTCAACCTGATGTAACGTTTTGCTGGTACAGAAATCGAGAGGAAAAATTTATTGAATTCTTTACTGATAAAGATTCTATGTCCTACTGTAATAATGTACAGGGATTAATAGAGCAGTTCGGAATTAAGTACGATCCCAAACAGTGGCGCTTCTTTATTGATTCCTCGCAAAAAAGCTTAAAAGGTGTACTGTTAAACAACGGCAACAAATATGCATCAATTCCAATATTTCACTCAGTACATCTAAAAGAAAACTATACAAATATGAAAACAGTATTTGAATGTGTGCAGTATAAGAAGCATCAATGGAAACTTTGTGGAGACTTAAAAGTAATTTGTATGGTATTAGGGCAACAGGCCGGGTACACTAAGTTTCCTTGCTTTATTTGCCATTGAGATAGTAGAGCAAGAGATCAACATTGGATTGAGAAAGATTGGCCGATTCGAGAATCATTAAAACCAGGTACAAAAAATGTTGTACATGAGTCTTTAATTGATCCAAACGACGTTCTGTTACCATCCCTTCATCTAAAACTTGGGTTCATGAAGCAGTACGTTAAAGCACTTGACAAGGAAGGCGAATGTTTCCTTTATCTTAAAAAAAAGTTTCCATCTTTGAGTGAAGCGAAGATTAAAGAAGGTGTTTTTATTGGTCCTCAAATCGGAACTTTAATGAAAGACGATAATTTTGAAAAAACACTGAATGTAAAAGAAAAAAATGGATGGCAAAGTTTTAAAAAAGTTGTTAAAGGGTTCTTGGGCAATAACAAGGAAGAAAACTATGAAAACCTTATTCGCATCATGTTACAAGACTTCAAGGAACTGGGATGTAATATGAGCTTAAAGCTTCATTTTTTGAATTCTCATTTAAGCTTCTTTCCACAAAATTTGGGTGATGTAAACGAAGAGCAAGGCGAACGCTTCCATCAAGACATAAAAAATATGGAACGCAGGTATTAAGGGAGATGGAACTCACACATGCTCGCTGATTACTGCTGGAACCTCGAAAGGGAAGACACCGACAATTCCTATAAAAGAAAATCAAAATCTCGTAGTTTTGACCAAAAACGGACACGATATCACACACGAACTTAATACCACTTTGTAAGTTTTTTCGTCTTCACCTGTCTTACATTAGAATGTTGGATAAATTGCTTGTATCGCCTTCACTACTTGGATATAAATCTACTCTTACCTTCACCAACGAGTGATTCTTTTTATGACCTTACCTCAACTTTTGCCCGCCATATTTTTGTTTAAATTAACGCCATATTATATTTAATATTCGTAATCAACGACCTCAAAAACACACGAATGCTCAATTTGATGCCCTTTGCTCAATTTTCCGATTTTCGCATCTGCCATCTTGGATCCGCCATTTTAAATTTCATAAGACTGACATCGAATTTGTAATCAGCGATCCCGAAAACCTTCGAGTAGTCACTTTCATGAGCTTAGATAAATATAATTTATTAATTTGCAATTCGATCATAAAAACTGGGCCGTAGAGGTTTCACTTAATTTAAAGTTTAACCCCATTTTATACAAAATATTTTTTTTTTATTGGCATATATGTTTCTTGTGGTATAAGATTCAAGCTTTAATTTGAGTAAAGGTTGAAGTCTCTAGCTCATCTGGTTTCTGAGAAAAATAGGGATCAAAACACCCAAAAACACGATTTTTGCGGTTTTGACCCTCACATTTCTCAAAATCGTGACGTGATGGGCACTTTTGGACCCCAGAATCATGTTCAGAGCACAAAAATACGTCAAAAACCAGTCTCACATAAAAAAAAAAAAGTGAATTTTGTAGACCTGTGTTATCAATTAGCGCTATTTTTCTTAATACTAAAAATGTAAACCTTAATTTTGAACGTTTCCACTCATGGTTTGTATCTTCATCAGTATTCTTTCACCCTAACGCAACAATTGGAGTATTGTAAACAATAAGGAGCATCCAGCCACAACGCTTGATGTGTTTAGCTTAAAATATATATTTCAAAATAAAATTAGGTATAATTGGAGTAATGCATGACAAAATGATACCTGCAACGTTTTTCATTAAAAAAAATTGAACTATTTACTGTTGTGAGGTAAGTCACATACTCACAAAGTTTGAAAGCTAAGTGGCAATGAGAACTCAAGCTAAAATTATATGAAAAATTAAATTATACGTTTATATTAGGTGTTAAACTTAATTCCTGCCGCTCGCTACTAGAGGGTGCTGGCTCCAACGCTGGCGAGTTTCGACGATGAAGTCATATGTCTTTTGTAGTTTAGACATCGCTGAAAGTGATTCAATCCTCACAGGTTAGATTTCTCGACGCCAAAGAGATTTTCCAATCGACTGAAAATGAATCGCGATAAACTGTTTTTCCGACGTGTGCTTCTTCACTACTTCGACCTCAAGAAAACCGCAACTGAAGCGCATTGCTTATTATCCGAAGTGTATGGTGATGAAACTCCATCGGAAAGAACGTGTAGAATTTGGTTTGAACGCTTCCGAAACGGTAATTTTGATGTGAGAGACAAAGAACTTCCAAGACAGCCGAAAAAATTTGAAGATTTCGAGCTACAGGAATTGCTTGATGAGAATCCAGCTCAAACGCTTTTAAAGTTGTCGAAATAGTTAAATGTTACTCCAATGGCCGTCTTAAAACACTTGCATGCCATTGGAAAGAGCCATAAGGAAGGGAGATGGCTACCACATGAGTTGTCAGAAAGTGCCATTTCAAATCGTTTGACTATTGCGACTTCTTTGCTTGTCAGGTAAAGAAAAAAGAGTTTTTTGTGGCGCATCGTGACTGGCGATGAAAAATGTATTTATTTTGATAATTCCAAGCGGAAAAAATCATGGGTGGACCCCGGCCAACCATCTGCTTCAACGCCGAAGAGGAATATTCACGGGCATAAGACCTTGCTGTGCGTTTG
>NW_017298683.1:5735-6108 GCF_001594075.2 Trachymyrmex cornetzi | reverse complement strand
AAAGATCGAAAGTATAGCTCGCGATTTGTATATTCGTGGACTTAGATTCGAGACTATCAATTCAAGCGGCTTATATTCGAGATCGTTATGCGTGTGTGATCGCGACTCAGGGACCCCCAAGGCGACATCGCGAACCGTCCGACCACAGATCAGTAGTGACTCAGGGTGACGCGACGACGCCCCCAGGCGTTGTCTGAAGAGCGATCCAGGGACTCGAGTTCCCCTAGGCAAAATCGCTTACTTAGATACGCGAGTGAATCCATATCCGATTGAAATAAGTGTGTGATTCGATTTGTACTTGGTTCAATAAAAATTAATTCAGTAAACGAAACTACAGTGAGATGTTAGTGTTGTCTCCCTGATCTATATAACA
>NW_017298683.1:1268-5472 GCF_001594075.2 Trachymyrmex cornetzi | reverse complement strand
ATCACAACGAAGCCCAAAAATGGGTGAATGAATGGATTGCCTCGAAAGACACCACGTTCTACCGTCGTGGGATTGTTCTGTTGCCAGAGAGATGGGAAAAAGTAGTAGAAAATGGAGGAAATTACTTTGATTAAAGTATTCATTCATCTTCTCTTCGAAACAAATCAATTTTGGAGACGAAAAAACGGCCGGAATTAAGTTTAACACCTAATTCATATGTACTTATACGAACGTGTGAATAAACATATGAATGTACGTATGTACATATAAACGTATGTTTAAACGTATGTATGAACGTATGTTTGTATGAACGTATGTATATATGAACGTATGTACGTACCATATAAACGTATGTACGTATAAACATATATTCAATATGTACATATGCACTTTAAATACGTACGTATATTCAATATCTTTTGCGGAACACTGAACCTCTTATGGTCGCAGACGTTCTCTCTCGCATCTGCGTCGTCTCTCAGACATTCCGCACTACTATTGTATGCTACCGATTTACTACTTATCCACTACTATTGTACTCAGTCTTGTATTGCATATTCAATCTTGTATTTATGCTACGTCATGTTACGTTTTTATATTCTGTAATCCAACAATTCGTATTATATTGTAAATTTACGTTTTATGTTCGCTTTTGCGCTTTTTAAACTAATTCTTTACTCTTCTGGTAGGCATTAGAGCAGCAGACTTTTCTGGTGCTTCACCATTTTGTACACCAGTGCACTTAATTTTTCTCGTTTAACTCTGTAGTCGTCATGTTTTTTTTGTTATTTTGTAAATAATACATAAATAAAATAATTAATTAAAAAAATTTAATTTAATTGAAAATGTACGCATGCACATTAAGTACGTACGAGTACGTACACACGTACATAATGTATGTACGAATGAACGCAGATACGATTTTTTTAACATTACCGTTCAAAAGTTAAATAATTAATAACAATTGAGCAATCCATTACAAACATCTGGACCTTAATCGGGCCACTTTCAATACAAATGCAGACAAATTATGACTTTACAAACTATAAGATACGAATCCGGCAATGATTGTGTGTCATTTTTGTTTATTTGATCTTCAGCAATTGCTTTTTTTTCACGCGGATCTTCGAAACCTTTCTGATTGCAGAACTTGTTACAATACGGGTTGCGTATAATGCAAAATTGTTATAACTTGGTACATGTCTGTACATAAATCCGTCAACTGTGTTTTTTATGTTCGAACTAAAATATTGGAGCACGTATATTTTGAATTGTACCAATATGTAAACAGTATGAGTGAAGAAATTAAATAATTTTTTTACGCCAAAAGTTGTATTATCAGTAAATTCAGTATTGTAAGTACTTCTCACAAAATTTATGATAAAGCTTCTATTATAGTATGTAAATAATATTGAAAACCAACAACTGGTGAGTGAACATTGTTTTTCAAGGAGACACATATATAAACGAACAATTATAATATAACATTTCATAATACTATTAATACTCCTATAGTTCTAGCCATGACTGCGTTTCAAGATTAGAGAGGACTTTATTTCATAGTTTATAGAATTGTCTAGTGTACTTGTATAAATTCATACTGAAATATTTAAGTAATAAGATGAATTTTGGTCGATTATAGGATTTCATTTACCTAACTGATGGAATTAAAATTTATTTATCTAGTTATAAAAATTTTTTTATACGGTTTATAGCATATACATATATCATTTCTTGGTAAAGTTTATTTATAAGAATGCCATACCAGGGACAAAAATCTTTTATAAATAAAATTAATACTTCCTGTAATTAAGGTAATTAAATTTTATAAGATACATGTAAAACAAAAAAAATTAAAGGCATAAAAAAGAGCTAAATTAATAAAGTATTATTGTATGAGAATATATTTAGAAACGGTATAGCTAATGTCATGAATTTACCGTTGCATCAGTAGAAAATTTATGATTGATCACAATAATGAGACAGAACCATTTAAATATTCTATTATAACAATAAATAATTATTGTTATTAAGCAATAATTTGATGTTGTAGCAGTGAACATAGACCGTGCAAACGTTCAACGAAATAAAGTATTTATTTTGATCTAAAAGATTAGTTGACTAACAATGTTGGTCCTTTATACATTTAAAAAGAAATATAACAAAACGTTTTTTTTAACATTAAAGATATGCCAGTAACGAATTCTTTGCAATTAGGATAACTTAGATACCGGCGATGTACGTCTGTATGGAAACATATTATTCGTTATAACATTACTCTAAAAAACTAACACTATGTTTGTAAAGATACGTAAAAAATTCCACATTGAATACACTGCCTAAACTCATTTTTGAAAAAAGAATGGGAACAGATAGACTTTATTGTCGTTGACGCTGATTCCTTAGATATACCAGGTATGTAAATATGAAACCGGAATTTACCAATAGATGGCCATAGCTGTCAATGTAGTTGCCGTCAGACCGCGTCATTGACGCCATTTCCTTGTTCTGACATCTGACAAAGATTTTCAACTCACAACAATACAAGTTTCATACAACAGTATAGTTTGTAATAGCGTTGAACATGTCGAATTTTGTGCCTGGAAACTATGATTTGCGGACAGCATAGATTTTCTGTTACAATTTGAAGAAAACTGCTGCAGAATCGCATCGAATGCTTGTCGAAGCTTACGATGATCATGCTCTTGGTAAATCACAATGCTTTGAGTGGTTTAAAAAATTCAAAAGTGGCGATTTTGACGTGAGAAACGAAGAACGTTGAAAACCACCGAAAAAGTTTGAAGACAGCGATGCAAGCATTGTTGGATGAGGATGACGCTCAAACTCAACAACAACTCGCGGATCAATTGAATGTGACACGAGAAGCCGTCTCCCTACGTTTGAAATCCATAGGAAAGATCCAGAAGATGGGAAAATGGGTTCCACATGAACTGAATGAAAGACAGCAGGAAAACCGAAAAACCACTTCTAAAATGCTGCTCGCCAGATGCAAAAGAAAGTCATTTCTCCATCGAATTGTGACTGGCGATGAAAAGTGGATACATTTTGAGAATCCTAAGCGTAAAAGATCATGAGTATCTCCAGGCGAACTATCGACATCGACTGCAAGGCCAAATCGCTATGGACGGAAGACAATGCTCTGTGTTTGGTGGGATCAGAAAGGTGTGATCTATTATGAGCTGCTAAAACCTGGCGAAACCGTTAATACTGAACGCTACCGACAACAAATGATCAATTTGAATCAAGCTTTGCGTGAAAAACGACCGGAATATCAAAAAAGGCAACACAAAGTGATTTTGCTTCATGATAATGCACCATCACACATAGCAAAACTGATGAAGGAAACGATTGAGGCGTTTGATTGTGAAATATTTTCGCATGCGGCTTATTCACCAGACTTGGCTCCGTCCGATTACAACTTATTTGCATCAATGGGACACGCACTTGCTCAGTAGCGCTTCACTTCATACGAAGATGTAAGAAAATGGCTAGATGTCTGGTTTGGCTTAAAAGAGCAACAATTTTTTTGTCGAGGCATCCACAAATTGTCAGACAGGTGAGAAATATGTATAGCTAGCGATGAGCAATACTTTGAATAAAATATTTTTTATCATTTTCATGCAATAAACGTGTATTTTTTATTAAAAAATTACGGTTTCATATTTACATACCTGGTAAAAGAAGATTCAATATTGTCAAAGTGCATTTTTATATATGTATCATTGCATACTTTATGTAGGCTTGATGGCAATTACACAGAAAATCAACTCGCATATTTGTAAAGATAAGTAAAATTCCACATTCCGTCCGAAAACACCGTTCAAAAGAAAAAAAAAACGAATAAAAAATGAAGAAATTAAAATAAACGATAATATATTGTATAAAAATAATGGGTAAATATGTAGATTAGGGGAGCCTCCCCAATGACCTTGACCTTGACATATGTTGTCAAGGTCATGACCCCGAGTAACCTTGAGGAAGTTTTAATTGCTGGACGTTACTCATTAAGAAGTTATAAACAAAAGAAGTTTACGATATTTTAAAGTTATTAGAATAAACGAAATAACTTCTTTTTACTATAGGGGCTTACGACTCTCACCTCCGACTCTAACCCCTCTTACTTCAAGGGCACACGATTCTCACCTTCGACTCTCACCCCCCTCTCCCCCTGCTTCAGGGGCAC
>NW_017298683.1:0-951 GCF_001594075.2 Trachymyrmex cornetzi | reverse complement strand
CCCGACTCTCACCTTCGACTTCCAGCCCCCCTCTTCAACAAGAAATAATAATAAAATGTAATCACCATATTTGCAAATAACTTTAATTATCATGTAATGGATACAAAGCACTCATAATATCAAAAAAAGCATGAATTCGATATTTAGGAAAGCAACGACTTTTCACGCGAAGGTAAGAGCTGTGCGCCCTTGAAGCACGGAGTAGGGGGGTGAGAGTCGATGGTGAGAGTCGGGCGCCCCTGAAGCAGGGGGTAGGAGAGAGTGAGAGTCGAAGGTGAGAATCGTGTGCCCCTGAAGTAGGAGGGGTTAGAGTCGGAGGTGAGAATCATGAGCCCCTATAGTAAAAAGAAGTTATTTCGTAAACTTCTTTTGTTTATAACTTCTTAATGAGTAACGTCCTGCAATTAAAACTTCCTCAAGATCACGCGGGGTCATGACCTTGACAACATATGTCAAGGTCAAGGTCATTGGGGGGGGCTCCCATAATCTACATATTTACCAAATAATGAAATAGAAAACTCATGAACGGTAGAGAGCTCTAATACATTAGTCGCTCAGTGAATATTTGCCGCCGCAGTCATTGCATCATAAAACGTCTGCGAGGATATTATACTTTAAACCTTAAACAAGAATTATGCGCTTAAGTTACTCTGCGTGAAATTGATAAACAATATTGCTCGTCGATGACGCATTTGAGTCGTGGTATGAAGAACTTGGATTTCGAAACGTTCTTACTCGCAGTAATGCATGGTGTACCAAGCATAAGCCATAGCAGATATGTGAAGATATCAATGTGTGTGAATCGAAGTTTGATGATTACGTAACTTTAAATATTAGTAGATATACAAGGGGGTTCTCGACCACGGATACAGCCGCCTGGCTGCCACCAGGCGGCGCTGGCGTTGCGGTCGCGAGAGGAACTACGGCGCGGGGGTGGAGGGGAGAGGATGG
>NW_017298682.1:0-313 GCF_001594075.2 Trachymyrmex cornetzi | reverse complement strand
CAGAATGATTTTTTCCTTCTTCCATGGACTCATATAGTTCCATGGTGAGATTCTCGACTCGATTTCCGAAGTTTTTTGCGCTTTCCGACGGTTTTTGTTTTAGTGACTTAAATTCTAATTGCAAATGAGCTGTGCTTTTCTTACTCAAATATTCGCTTTCTATTTCCCGTTTTAGTTGCTCGTAATTTACTATTTCGCGCGTATGGAAGTCCATCATTGCTTTTCCTGTGAATTTAGTGCATAGCATGGTTTCTAGTAGAGTCGTTTCATCGGCCGGGTGAATATTCTTCATCGCGTATGTACTGGCGTTTAA
>NW_017298681.1:0-392 GCF_001594075.2 Trachymyrmex cornetzi | reverse complement strand
TATTTACATATGAATTTCGTATCTTCAATTTGTATATATTTAAATCGATTATGTAATTTATATGTATTTTTAATCTTTTATTTACATATGAATTTCTTATCTTCAATTTATATATGAAATTATAGAAGAATGTTGAATATATGAACTGATTGAAAGGAGGAGTGGTAGAGAGAAGAATATCAAATATGTGAATCGTAACATAAGTTTAACGTATATTTATTTATTAACTTTCTAACACAGTGTCTACAGTAATATTCAAAGAATAAGTATATATTGTTGAATTCCCATTGCTTTATGCTTTATGCTCTATCATCAGCTGCAGCTACATTAGAATATCAAATATGTGAATCGTAACATAAGTTTAACGTATATTTATTTATTAACTTTCTAAC
>NW_017298680.1:0-1263 GCF_001594075.2 Trachymyrmex cornetzi | reverse complement strand
CCAAAATCTGTATTATCGACCTGAGTAAATCTGTATTATCGAATTGAGTTCCGCCGTTGCTTTAGCATCCCCTTAAAACGTTGCACGTTCATCTGGCTTAATAATTGAGTACTTATAAATTCTTGATATATGTTGTAAACATGAAAAAAAATACATTAAATACAAGGATGCATGTGGAGCATTTTCGAAAGATAAGTTGAACCACGTAGATAACTGTTTAATGAGGTTACATATTATTAAAAACATGAAAAGATCATGTGTATGTTAATGAAATTTTCATTACTGTCATCTTAAATATAATAATTTGTAATATTCTTTTAAATGTTTTGATTAACAAATCAGAAAAACTAAAATCTTAACTCTTTATAACATTAATTAAACATAAAATATGTTTAATCGTTAACACAGGATTAAACAATATTGATAAAGGCAGATTACATTTAAGCAGCTGAGTTTATAAGGTTACTTATAAGATACTGGTCCAATAAGCCTCATATCGGTGTTGACTAAAATATAAAATCTTGAATTACATTAACGATTCTTGAAAAAATTTCTAATATTACGCTGACAAAGCAGTTCTATATTTGCAAATGTTGCATTTTGATTTATTAGATTACATTGATGTCATCACCGGATGCGTCGTTTATTGTAAGAAATGCACATTTGCACGTGTTGTATCAAATTACATTGATGATGTCCTTGAAAAAATTTCTTATATTACGCTGACAAAGCAGTTGCATATTTGCTGACGCTACAATTTGCAGTATTAGATTACATTGAAGTCATCCTCGGATGCCTCTTTTATTGTAAGGGGTGCATTTTTGCACGTGTTAAATTGATGTCATCGCGAAACATGTTGCGACATGTTTTTGCAAACATTGCATTTTTACTATTGTTGAGTGGGAACGAAAATATAAATACTGACGGAGATCGCGCAAAGTCAGTCTGTGCAAACATGGCTAACCGTAATTGCTCATCGCTCCCGCATTTGATACGCAATCGGGAACTCGGTTTCCGCAATGTTTTTAACACGCACTTGATGTGCTAAACATTCAACACTTCGAAAGGGTTTACGACAATGATGAATTAGACGGTCAATCTAGACGATCAGAGTTTTCTACATGTTGTGCGGAAATATTTGGTGATATTCTTTCGTGGTATTGCACATGGACTAATCGTATCTGTCGGGGTTATTATACCCCTTGCATGTATGTGATTAAAGATTCTCAAATAATTTCATATGAACTATTCTCTAAAAGTGAT
>NW_017298679.1:0-1662 GCF_001594075.2 Trachymyrmex cornetzi | reverse complement strand
ACAGTCTGGTGAATAAGCCGCATGGGGTAGCACTTCCCAGCGAAGTGCTTCTAATGTTTCCTTGACAAGTTTTGTGACGTGAGGCCGAGCGTTGTCATAAAGCAAAATGACTTTATGCTGTCTCGTTTCATATTCTGGTCGTTTTTCGTGCAATGCTCGGCTCAAACGGATAATTTGTTCTCGGTAGAGATCCCCTGTGATTGTTTGACCAGATTTCAACAGCTTGTAGTACACTACACCCTTCTGATCCCACCAAATACAGAGCATTACCTTTTTTCCGTGGATATTCCGCTTTGACGTCGATGTCGATGATTGGCCTGGATCGCAAATGGTTTTTCGGCGTTTGGGGTTATCGAAATAGATCCACTTTTCATCGCCAGTCACAATTTGGTGCAAAAACCCCTTTCTTTGTTGCCTAGTAAGCAGAATTTCGCAGGTGGTTTTTCGCCTTTCAACGTCTCTTGGCTTCAGTTCATATGGTACCCATTTTCCTTCCTTGTAGACCTTTCCCAAGGCTTTCAAACGATCGGAAATAACAGATTGAGCACAATTTAATGCTTGTACAAGTTGTTTTTGCGTTTGACATGGATCTTCATCCACCAATGCCTGCAATTCTTCGTCTTCAAATGCTCTTGGTCGTCGAGAACGCTCTTTGTCCTCCACATAAAAATCATCACTTTTAAAGCGTCGAAACTTGCGTCGAAACCATTCTCTGCATGTTTTATCGGAAGGAGCACTATCACCATAAACTTCTACAAGCATTCGATGAGCTTCAGCTGCAGTTTTCTTCCATTTGAAGCAAAAGATTAACATTTCGCGCAAATGACGCTTATTTGGCTCAAATGTCGACATTTTCGATGCAGTAAAAAGCAATGTTATTGATGCAATCGTATACTTTTATATACTGAATTTTATTGACGGATGGTAAAACTAAAAAATTAAGCTTGGTTTAGACATTAGAGTTATCGACAGTTCTAGCTATAGCTATTCACCGCTAGATGGACGGAACTTTCCGATTGACCTAAGAATTGGAAATGGTTAAAAAATGATTTAATTTATCTAAAAGAAATAAACACTTTTCATATTTTCAATTCTTTTGAATATAAAAAATAACGTTTGAATATTAAAAAAAAATAAAATACATCCCAATAACAATTTTTAATAATAACCATTAATTTTCAATTTATTCATTTACAAAAATAATGTCCGAAAAAAGCAATTACCGCCAATTCAATAAGATGCAAAATTATGCATAAAAAATATAGCCAATCCATGTACATCTAAGAATAATCTTATCAGCAATATAATTAACTTAAACTCAAATGGGTAATTATTCAGAATACCTCCCTTACCTCCGATTTCGATAAAATTAGGCTCATTCGACGCGTTTTTGCATGAAACGAAAGAATCTGGCAGAAAAAAGTATCGCTCTGCCTCGCGAACCGAGATATTTAGCGTTAAAGTTGACGACTATGGAGGTTAGGAAATCTGTCATACCGACTATGTGTGATAAATTAAACGTATGTAGTAGACTTAGACAGTGTCCGCTTGGAATATTTGTAACCCATGGAGACAGTGGGATGTATAGACAGTAATGCCTGGGTTCGGGGCGGCTACGCCGCCCCGAACAAAATATAAATATCATATCCTACCCGCTTGGGG
>NW_017298678.1:0-506 GCF_001594075.2 Trachymyrmex cornetzi | reverse complement strand
TATTATTCTATCTTTTTTACTCTCTGAATATCAAAAAAGACAGAATAACATTTATGTCGACTTATACTACTAAATGGAACGAGATGTTTGCAACCTCATTTTATAATATTATAATTTTTTTTCTAAAAATCAAAACTAGGAGCAATGAGCCAAAACCATATTTTGTTAGACTTTAATATTTAATGATTGTCAACAATGACTTCTTATTAATCCAAAACATTAAATTGAAATTGTCGTGTACAATACATTAGGATTCATCGTGTAATGAGACGATCAATATATCTTTAAATTGTAATGTTAATGGTTGTCAACAATATATTTCTTCTTACGCAAACAACTTCAATTGAAATTATCATGTGACATGACGTGAAGGTTCACATTGTAATGATAACATTCGCCTAATATTTACTACACAATATATAGCCCGTGTATGACATCTAAACCGAGACGTTATAATAATAAATCGAAGGTTATAGCAATATGAAATGATAAGAATATAGATACAA
>NW_017298677.1:0-571 GCF_001594075.2 Trachymyrmex cornetzi | reverse complement strand
GAGAACATTCCACACTTTTTTATAGTTCTATCAATCTCTACTTTACATTGGGTTACTCTCACACATTTGAATTCGTTAATTTGGACGAGTTGTATATATTTTACGGTTTTGTTCACCCTTTGCGGTGGTATGTCACATTCTTCGATATTAAGTAAATTTGTGGTTATGTTTGCTAATGGTGATCCGCAATCGTAGCCTATTATCCCATAAGTTCCTTGAGTCCAACTTATTAATAATATTATTGTCGTAATTCGTCCAATCATCCGGGCATCCATCTGAAATTTTATTTGGTTATTATTATTCCGAATTATTTATTGAGAGCTGGTTTTATGTGAGAGATTCGCAATCTATTAGGATGAACAACTCGACTGTTTTTCTTTATCCTAATTTTTATGTTATTTCGATTTAATATTTCTAACACTTCGTGAGGTCCTGTATATTGGTCCCCGAATTTCCCTGGTTTTGGTCCCTTTAATAAAAATACATGACCTCCCGGTTTAAATAGTTACGGATTAATCTTCTTATCGTAATGTTTTTTGGATTTAATTTTGGCTGCTACTACGTTTTCGCG
>NW_017298676.1:0-717 GCF_001594075.2 Trachymyrmex cornetzi | reverse complement strand
GCGAGCTAGATCGAAGAAAAAATAGCTAGATCTAGCCAGAAAATAGCTAAGTTGGCAACACTGTTAACTGTTGTGAAGCAGATCCGTGAGTACTCGCCGTTATTGGTGTATTCTTCTAAATCATCCAATAGCAGCAAGCGCTCACAGATCCGCTCCACGATAGTTGATGGCCGCAGCACAGACTCTTGTATAACGCATAATGCATAGTGCATAAGAGAATCATCCAATCGAAATTCTTCTTTTCCATGGAATGAGAGGAAAGGAAAGCTTCTGATTAGTTGATTCGCTTATGCACTATGCGTTATGCGTCATGCAAAAGCCCTTGTGTCTGGGCTCTGAAGGTGCCTTTTCACGCTGACGCTCGACGCTCATTTTCAGTGTCAAAACAGGTCACGTGATCAAAATTGACGCTTGGTATTCGTCAATTTTGATCATGTGACCTGTTTTGACGCTGAAAATGAGCGTCTAGCGTCAGCGTGAAATCGCACCTTGAGTCTGCTGAACGAGACCATTTACTGATTATTTACGATCCTAGTAACTTCTGGGGATTTTCGAAAACTATCTCACTCCTCGCTGAACCTCTGTGAATCTAGTAATTTTTATTAATTTCCGGAAGATTTTAATAACTTCTGGCGATCTCGTTTCCTCCCGCATTTGAAAAGGAATAAACAGAAGAAAAAATTTTTTCAAATTTGTTTCAACTTTTTTTTATGTTAT
>NW_017298675.1:0-809 GCF_001594075.2 Trachymyrmex cornetzi | reverse complement strand
TCGCTTCGTAAGAGCCAATCAGAGCCCTCTGCAGATAGTCCACACAGAGCTCTAACTCCTCCGCCGTGCCGTTCTTCTTGGGAAAGTCCCTGAGATTGATTCTCAGGTCCCTCTGATAGGATACCCAGTCCGTCCTCTTTGGATTCCTCACCTTCTTTACTTCCACTTTGAGATCTGAAAGTCTAAAGGTTATTTGCCTGTGGTCGGAGAGCGAGGGCTCATTCGACACCTTCCATTCCCTCACCTTTCGCACGAATCCACGCGAGCAGAGAGTGAGATCTAACACCTCACTTCTCCCCGCCGTGCAAAAGGTGGGTTTATTACCTCTGTTCAGAACTTCCAGGTCAGTAGTTACCAGGTACTCCAGCAACCTCCTTCCCCTTTCGTTCGTTCCAGTGCTTCCCCATATGGAATGATGAGCGTTGGCGTCGCATCCTATCAATAATGGCAATCCCTCCCTCTGGCAGAGATCCACCAATCTGACTATTTCCAGCGACGGCACTTCTTCTCCGTGCGGGAAGTAGGCCAAGCAGATGACGAGCTTCCTGGCATCCCCAGCGCTGCCAACCGCTGTCACTCGTCAGGTCCCTGGAACATACTTCAGGCAGGAGCCGTGCATCTAGTCCCTTAACCGTTATGCACGCTCTAGGCCTCTGTTCGGTGGGAGCTTTAAAAAGCTTCCCACATGCTGCCACCCCCCTGACACATCCACGGACGCGCCGATTTTTTCGCGATCCACGTTTGATATCAGAAATTACTGGCCTAGATTATGATGTCATTAAAAGATTCGGCATCATTCTTCAAACAAT
>NW_017298674.1:0-3169 GCF_001594075.2 Trachymyrmex cornetzi | reverse complement strand
GTAATTTCTTCTAAATCTGCGTGCTAGAAATCTCAAAATTTAGAGCGTTATATTTGTTTCAAAGCCTTAATTTAGATCCTTCTTGCTATCAAAAATTGGTGACGTCTTTTATTAACAATACATCCTTTTTCCGTCTATTTAGACACTTTTTTTGTAATGTGTGTGAATATAGAACTTTCTAAGTTATTCCAATCTATTTAAATTACTAATCTTCCGGTACTAGTTTGTATTATTGCATATATCTACTGTATTGTATTACGAAAAATGTCATAGAAAAATTTACATTTTGTAACAAGTTTCTATTTCGAAACGCCAGACATCAAGGAATAGTAACAAGTAAATATATGTCATACCCTCAGTAATGAAAAGGTTATATAATATAGCAAAGTAAAAGAAATCCCAGGTATGCCATACAGAAGTAGCACTGAAGGATTAAATATCTCCATGTTAATATTCTCTATTTTAATTCTCTTCCAGCAAAGTGGACAGTGAGCCTCCTCTCGAAAGTATCCCTGATAAAAAACCCAAGTCAGAGTGGCCGCAGGAAGGCAAAATCGAATTCAAGAACGTGTTTCTTCGCTATGCACCGTTGGAGCCGCCGGTGCTTAAAGACCTCACTTTTGTTATCTTTCCTCGGGAGAAAATCGGCATTGTCGGCAGGACCGGTGCCGGCAAGTCATCCTTGATCCAAGCTCTCTTTCACTTAACCAACGTAAATGGTCTGATCGAGATCGACAGAGTAGATACGAGTCAAATCGGCTTACACGATCTGCGCTCCAAGATCAGCATTATTCCGCAGGAACCATATCTGTTCTCTGGTAGCCTGAGGCGGAACCTTGATCCGTTTAACTCGTATACGGATGAACTGCTGTGGCATGCCCTCAAGGAGGTCGAGTTGAAGGAGTTAGATCTGGAAACTCATATCAACGAAGGCGGCTCCAATCTCAGCGTCGGCCAGCGGCAGTTGATCTGCCTGGCGCGCGCGATAGTCAGAAACAACCAGATACTCGTGTTGGATGAGGCGACCGCGAATGTGGATTCGCAAAAGAACGAGTTGATCCAAATAACAATAAAAAAGAAGTTTGAGAATTGTACGGTGCTGACAATCGCTCATCGGCTCAACACCGTCATGGATAGCGATCGTATCCTGGTGATGGATGCTGGCAGCGTTGTGGTGAGTCAATTTTTTTATGATCTTATCTTTTTGTGTATTTTTTAGATAGCGTGGATCATCGAATTTAAATAAGTCACGAAATCTTTCCTTCTTTCTTTGATTATGGAGAATCAAATTAAGAATTTATTGATTATCCTTGTGATATATCTTTTACTTAATTTTCTTTTTAGATTATAAAATTTATTTTTGAGCTTTATAATGTTTTAAAGTAACATAATCATGCGTGATTTTTTCGTATAAATCTTGAGAATTGTTCTCTTCATCCTTGTGCGTTTTATTAAGGTAAATTTATTTGAATAAATCATTTGTTAGCTGTTAGAGTCAACTGTGCTAATAATACCTATAAATAGTCAGCAGAAATGATTTTTATCTTTTATTTTCTGCAGTACACGTTGCGTAAATATTTTATACGTGACACCCCAGTGAGAAGTGACAGTGAAATCGATATCGAATCGACATTATCATTTCTCACTAGGACGTATCAAAGTATGACGCTCTCCAGTAGCGCTCGTAACGAGAATAGATGTTAAATGCGGACTTTTATCCTACACAGGAATTTGATCATCCCCATGTACTGCTGCAGAAGGAAACGGGGTACCTGAAGACGATGGTGCAGGAAACCGGCAAACAGATGGAGAAGATTCTAGCCGGTTTTGCCAACGATTGTTACCAGAATCGCGCTTTGCCCACAATGCTTTTATGTATCCCGACATTAACTTTTAGCAATTCTCTCCAACAGGCACCGTGATTAATAGCCGTAAATGTTCCATCGATTTTTACAAACGATTCTTAAATCTTTGGGATTTGCAAAATGAGAGGATGGTAGATAAAATTCAGTCCGAGAGAAATTAGAATTTTCAATTATTACAATTTAATCTCTTACATAGTTGTTCGCATGGAAATTTTATTTCATTTTTCTAATGAATCAGTTTTCCGGATTTTTCATTTATAGCGTTTTTGATAGCAATGAGCTTGAACCAATCTGGGTTAATGACATTGTAAAAGGTAGAGTCAATCAAATAGTAAAGTATGTGATGTCATTAATCCAACGTAGAATGGTTCAAACTTATTGCAATCGAAAATGCTTTAGAATCATTAGCATCCCTGTATGGAAGAGACATGGAAGAGAAAGAGAGAGAGAGAGAGAGAGAGAAAGAGAGAGTTAAGAGAATTGAAAATGAAATCCAGTATACCAGAATTATTTAAAGATAGGAAATGTAAGGGACATTTTAGGTTTAGGATGTCAAAATGCGAATGAAATGTAAAATTAATGAAGAATTAATTAAATAGGTCGAAAAATAATCTATACATATAACTTATACATAACTTATTTTAATAGTTATTTGGTATAACTGCTATAGTGTCACTGCTAGTGTAGTAGTGACGCTAGTAGTATATTTTTATGCGGGGTGAGTACAATTTTTTGTATATGAATTAATTTCTTGATCACTCTTATGATGTTTTATCAAAATAAATTTATGTTTGAAGTGTTTGAACATGTTTGAATAAGTCATTTAATTACTAGACGATTCTAAATAAGTATTATATGATTAGAATATAATTATATCAATTATTTCCAACATAAAAAAAAATACTGACAGCAATTCTTTTTTTTGCGATATAAACCATCAGAGGTGATCATATTTTTATTATCACGTTGTGTAAATGTTTTATACGCGGCATGTATTAAGTTGTGAAAGATATAGTTCTCGTAAAGAGTGGATCGTAAATCGCGAGTTCTCTATTCAAAGATGACCTTTATCATTCACTTTATCATTCAGGAATTCGATCATTCCCACATTCTGCTGCAAAAGGAGACGGGCTATCTGAAAAGTAAGTTACCGGTATCTATTTACTGCAAGACACCGGTAAAGCCATGGGGGAAGCCTTAGCCGACATCGCCCGAGACTGCTACCAAATCACGTATTCACTGCGCTTTGATATGTCCACAACAATTTATCACAATTACATCAGACAGACGCGATAGATTATTAA
>NW_017298673.1:393216-422047 GCF_001594075.2 Trachymyrmex cornetzi | reverse complement strand
AGGGCCTCTCTAGCACGTTTTTGCTAAATTAAATCTTAATTCAACGATATGTGATTGAAAAGTTTGAAGTCTATTCGAAGACTATAATTGCTAGTGATTAGTGATTATAGAGATTTTGGAATATATTTACATACTAGTAATTATGTTTGGTAAAAACGGGCTAAAAATTTGCATTAAAAAACGTAATTTGTGTTATCTCAGGTAAAGACAAAAAAAATTTTAAACCAGATCCGGTGAGACTGTGAGCCTTAGCGAATTATTAGACGAAGGTAACAAAGCGATCTTAATTGTTAATTTGATACTTTTATTTTATTTCTAAAAATTTAATTGTTATGTGTATTGTACTTCAGGTTTGAAGAGAGCACTGCAGAAACTGAAAGAGAAAGAACGCGACAAAGCGACGAACCACATCTACTTTCGACGATACGATTTTATCGATAGTGTCAGAAAATTTCCGTAGTCACGTAGTTCCCAAACTGAAAATGGATGTACTGGCGGTAGTGTACGGGCGATTTTGACGGATCTACGCAAAACTCCGGAATGTCCAGCCGTGCTGGTTGCCATGGTGGTACAAAGTCATGGCTGTGATCAAAACACAAACAAACTGTGAGCTTTCTAAAAGAGCCTGTTTCGAGTCGGTGCGATTCGAAACATCACGTGTTTGCGCCGGTAACGTCAAATTCGCATGTACAGATGGTTTTCTAAGATTTGCTACTGCTGTCTGTTACGTGCATGCTTTTGTAGCAATCGTAGGCAATGCCAAATGGCGACAACAGTGTTGACAGGCATAGAGAAAAGGTAGATTGTGCATACAAATGTCTCAAATATTTCCTGGTCTCCTTACTATTTATTATAGTTTATTTATATATTATTTATTTTTATCACATTTTTGTAATGATGCTGCTTTTTATTTTCTTCATACATTATTTTTCTATTTTCTTTGCATTTATTGCTGCTTTTAATTTTATTTTCTTTATATGCTTTTGGAGGATTAGTCTTAGAACGTTAATAGACACTTTAGCTATTTATCTACAGCCTTGAATAAAAATATTAAACATTTTATTAACCATTATTTAAAGTTTCAGCTCAAAAACTGATTTATGGCACTTGCTGTATATTATCCTTTTATTGTTTCAAGAATCCTTTAAATTTATGTATAACCAATAGATAACAATGCAGAATTCCAGATAAATAAAAAAATATTGCTTAACATTTTTTAACAAGGCTGTATCTCTTCATTTAAATAAAATGGTTTCTATTGTTACGACATCTTCTAACATTTGATTTTATCGTACTCGTAGCGCAGCAGTCATAAGATTTCAATCACAGAAAATGAATTGGAACCAGTGCATAAACCACTGCGTTACAGACGGTTTCATAGGACTAGACGCCATTCAAGGGTCAAGGGAGAATTTGAAGAATTGACGGATAAAAATGGAAACAGCAATGGTGTCATAGTGCCTAAAAAAAGTAACAAGCATGGTGTTCAAAAGAAACTTGACAGATTAGCCGAAGAAAATCGGATATTAACGATGAAACTGGAAAGTTCTAATATAAGCCCTGGTAAATACTTGCTAATAATGTATAAGGGCAGTTTGATAAGTTAACGACTTTTTAAAAAGAGATTATGTTGAAAAATAAGTCGAATATTGGTAAAAAAGAAATTGCTAACTTATCAAACTGCCTTTGTACTTTATGATATAAATAATATTCGTTTGTAACGAGCAATCAAGAAAATATTTTAGCAATCAAAATAAAATTTCAGAAATTATCACAGAATTAAAAGAAAAAGATTTCTTAATATCAAAAATTTACAACAAGTATCAGAAATTGTTGAAAAATAACGATAGTTTACAACAAGAATATGAGAAAGTAAGTGCTCTTTTGACAGAACGTGAAACGGAATACAATCAGTTGCAAATACAACACACGAAATTTACAGACGTTTTACAAAAAGTAGAGAAAACCAATTCCAATCTTCTAACATTTAATCAAAGATGTAAGGCTGAAAATGTTCAGTTAAATGAAGATGTTCTGCTTCTGAAGCATGTAATATATCGATTGAACGCAGAGCTTGAAAGATATCAAGATAAGTTAAAGGAATCTGGACAAAGTGCTTTACCTAAAAATGTTAATGATATGTTAGATTCTAAAAGATCGGCAGACGATATCAAAACAGTGTCGAAATCTTGGGGTTCGGTGAATACGCATGTACTAGGTCCACTTTTAGACGCTTATCAAGAAAGCCTATCGGAGAAACAAGAGCTTGTAAATAAATACGAAGAAGACATCATGAATTTTAGTACCAGATGCAAAGAAGTTATCATGGAGAATGAATGTATGCAGAACGAAATGGAGAAGTTGAAGTCACAGGTATTATATTTATAAAAGAAGATTGTTGTGCATCTTATAATCTACAAATTGTTGTAGTAAAAGTTTTTCAGTGTACCAGATACGCAGATGAAATCAAGATGATATCCGAGGATGCTGACTTGCTCAAGGAATTGAATGAGTGTTACACGAAACAGACGACTCACCAAAAGCAAAAGATACACGAGATCCATTCGTTGTACGAACAGAAAGTAGGGGCAATGTCATTTGACAATAACAGACTTCACGAGGAATGTCTCGCTTCTAAGACTGAATTGAGTAATCTTCAAGGGAAATATGATATTCTTCACAAGGAATATGAAAAGTTGCAAAACGATAATACAAAAACAATGCCTGTTCATGTTCATAATGCTGCTGTCGAAGAATGCAGAGAACTGTTTGATAAATTGAAGCGTCAGTATGAAACTGAGAAAGAAAAACTATCCACTCGCATTAAGGAATTGGAAGAGTCCCACGGTCAAAATAAAAGTCAACTGGATATAGTTACGATTGAAAGAAATCAATTGAAAGGATTGAATAAAAGTTTTGAAAAACATCTGAAGTAAGTTCCGTATTAATGAATATAAATTACAAATAATAAAATAAATAAAACATGTAACCAATAAAATAAATATAATACATTTAAACTATTTATTCATTTTTTCTTTTCTTTTTTTAGACGTATACAGCATAAATTGGAGCATTTTCAAAAAATTGCGCATTCCATGCAAATATCCCGAGATTCCTTTAAGAAGCAGTTAAGAAAGACTACATTATATTGCGAAGAGTTATTCAGCGAATATGAAAGAATAGTCGCCGAACGGGATAAATTAGTGAAACTATTACATGAAACAGAAAATGAAAATGCAAGTATCCATTTGCTTGGCGATACTATTACTCAACGAGTAGGTCATCTAAAAGACCAATTAAAGGTATGAAACAAAAGAAAGATATACAAGTATCGTTCCCTTACTTAAAAAATGACACAACTAAAAAACCATTATTTTCGAATTGTTATCGTGAATGAATTAGGTAGGTATAAACATTATTCTATCATTTATCAAAAGTGAACTCTAACTTAACTTCATAAAAAAAATCGATCAAACCGTCATAACTTAAAAAGAGTGGTTTAAAAAAATTATTAAAATATTAAACTCTCAAAAAAGGTGTTTCTTAAGAATTGCGAACCGAAAGCGTTAGATACACTATCTTTGCTGATATTATTTGATTAGTCAGTAATTCTATCAAGTCGAAAAACAGTTTTTTCCTTTTCTGAGAAATTAATTTTTTTAGTTGTATCACTTTGAAGTAAGAGAACGATATAATTTTTATAGATTTTTTAATGCGATCAAGTATTATCAGATTGTACACGAAGGTGCCAAGCAACAAATAGCACTGGCAGAGAAAAATATGAAAGTACAGCAGCTTGGTGTGCATCGAATGAAGGACGAGTATCATCGAGAATTGCAACGCTTCAAGCATCTGGTGAAGCAAAAAGAGGAAACGATCGGACGATTGCAGAAAGAGATTAGCACGACCCGCGAGAACTTGGAACTCGTTTGGAAAGTCACCGCTGAGGATAATAAGAAAGTTAAAGGAGGACTGAAAAGCACGAAGATACAGCACGTTTAGTTAAGTTTAGAAATTACCTACGATGGACGTATTCACGATGTAAAATAAATCTAATTCCGTCCCTAATATATATATGATGGATACAATAAAAGAAAAGTATCACTATACGGAAAAATGATGTTGTATTAACAACATTAACCGACAGCAATTTAATTTTGGAAATCATCTTGTTAATTCAATGACAGTATTAATGAAACAAATACGTCGTGCTCTTTTTTTTAATAAAATGTTATTCGTTTCACTATTATTGCATAAACAAGATTATTTTCAATTAGGCTGTTGCCAGTTAATGTTGCTAATACAACATTATTTTTTTCTACGTAGCAATGTAACACTTACAACACGGCCTAACACCAATTATCTTAAGCGTCTTCTAGACGATTTATATTATTGTACAATATTATTAATTTATCTAGGGATTATATTAAGCCTCCAGTTTTGAATTGTTTAAAAGGGGCATCAATAATATTGTACAAAATAATTATACGATAAAACATTGTGCGTCTAGGGACCGCTTTAGTCGTCTATAAACGGAAACTAGTCATTGTACAATATGTGTGTAGCATAATATTATCGAACGCAATCTTTGTAATTCTTACATACACAATTATATAATTACATAGTTTTCTTATTGCATTTTCGATCGAGATCGACGTCTAGGAAGACATTGAATCAATTTGCCGTTACATCACGGATTTAAAAACGTAGCTCCGACTGACCGATCGTTGAGATAATGTATTCCGCATGATAATGACACGTACGTTCCTCGTGCCGAATATACCTAAACACGCGTACGTTCGTTTCAATGCTTAGAGGAAACGGCAGATTTATCGATAGGATCACTGGCTTTATTTAGTGGTGACATCAACTGGCAAAAGGTTTTGAAGGTTGTCGTTGGTGACAGCGGAGTTAACGCAGGGGAACCGCAGTGCCGCCGACATGAAAAATTGACGTCCCCACTTACATAGATAGGAGTGATCTCACGTTCCATTAATATTAACATGCAAGGCGCGTAAGTGCTCTCGTAATCGCTCGCATCACACCTTGCGCTGTCTAAACGGCCTTTGCTAATTGCCGGACGTTTTCCGGATGCAGATAATCTATAGACATTGGCTTTTACGATATTGTGATAATATGACGGTACATCGAGAAAATATTAGAACGCATGTAGTCGAGATATTTGTTTCCTTTCAGTGTCAAATCGTTCCTCGACATCGAAAAGATTATTCGGTAATTTCTACGGTTATCATTTTTATCAAAATGATGATTAAAAGTCACTGTGATTCATTTTAATGTTATTTTGACATTATTGTGACCTATTTAACTTGGATGCTAATCGTATTCTTTGGAATAATTCATATCGTTTTCAATATTTTTGCTGAAATATTTCGAATTTGATTTTTGAAATGGTGGCTCTATTGCGTCTTCGTTTTTACGTTCTTTATTTCTTCTTTTTTTAAAGAAGTGTGTATGATTCATGTTACGCGCGCAAAGTATATACAAAAACGCGCGAGTCTAATTACCCGCTACGGCCCGCCATTTCGAGAATCGCAATATCGCCGTTCGAGAAATTTCGAGTTGCGATCAGTAACGGAAAGTGTCGTAGCTCATTCGTATCTCTCGGGGCCGTTCAGCATCCGAATTTCATTAATCTTATCCGTGTAAAGATCTCACGAAGCCTCGGCCGGTTGAAATATTCGGTGACGTTGTTTATAATATGCAACGAAGATCATTGTGTTGCACTTCTTAAGTGCTGAGATAAAAAATAGTGACACTTTTACTGAGATCGGCTCGCTTTCGCGTTCCGTTCGGAGTTCATCAAATCTTCGTCTTTCATTCTCGCACCTTTTCGAGACGTCATAAATCCAATTGCCGCTCATTTAGATACGTACATACATGTCGTCGTTTTCTATTATTAAGTATTACGCTTTTGCGTAGCGTCGTAATTTCTATATAGCGATAGTTAGACACTCGAAACTGCCATTTTGATTTTGCAAAGTTTTACGCGTCGAGGAGAGTCGTATAAATCGTCATATTAGTTAGGAAATATACACACTGAAAAAAGATTTTTTAAGTCTAAGTAATATTTTCTCTTAAACATCATTACTACCTTTATTTACTGCAAATGAATATTTATTTAGAAGAAGAAAGTAATACTTAAATAAAATAATGTATGTTTATGTTTAGTAAATATTTTTTTGCAATAAAGAAATGTTTACTGAGTACTCTGTAATTCAAGAAAATATTACTTTAGGAAATGTTTTTTCATTGTAGAAAGAACGGTTTTGCTCAGGGTTGGATAGTGCTAAGTTAAAAAGATAAAAGTTAAGTTAAAAGTTAAAAAGTTAATTAATTTTAACTTAACTTAGTTACATTTTAGCCTCTTAATTTTTTAATTTAATTTAGTTATATTTTATCGATAACTATTAACTTTTAATTTGATTTTTTTGAAGTCAATCCTTAGATACAATGCGAGAGGCTAATGAGTATACCTATATAACTTAGTAATTTTATAATGTATAATCGTTACTTGTGAACAAAAATAACCAGATTCTTTAATAAATAAGCTGTAAGAAAGGAAAAATACGAAAAATTATGTAAAATAGACAAATATTCTCTTTTTTTTTTTTGGTTGTTTGAACCAAATTTAACTTTTAACTTTTTAATTACTTTTTTTATTAATTTAACTTTTAATTCAATTAATTTTATTATGGATTAACTTGTATTTTAATTAAGTTAAATTTTCAAGGTTGTTAACTTTAACTTAACTTAGTTAAAAAAAAAGTTAACTTATCCAACCCTGGTTTTGCTAATAAAAAGTATCTATTTTATTCCGCGGTTTGAAGAATTTTGCCGCATTCTTCGACTAGGAATCTGCTTTGACGCTACGGCGTGTAATTCGTGACGTCACGAGCGCGAGTGAGAGGTCGCGTAAAAATGCGAACGCCTAGTTGAAGTTAACCGTCGCCGGTTATTTTGCGTCGCCGGTTACGCACGGCTCGCATATTAATTTGAGAAACTAGTTCCTCGTGAGATGCGTGATCGATGAACTTGAAACGAATCCATTCAGGATATCGAGTGTTTTCACGAGCGTGCGGAAAGGAAGTGAGGCACCAGGACGAGTTTTTGACATTGAAAACGAGTTAAGAAATTCGTGTCGCTTAAAATAAATTTATTGCAAGTGTTTAATTAGCGATCCACATCCAGTTTATTCCTTGTTATTCTTATACTTACGCTCATTTCCACCAATGCAGATTAACTCTTCATCTACAGTCATATTTTTACTCTCTCCGTCTGCAATCTGAATCCTTTTTTGTTCTTATGTTTTTACTGTTCTAGAGGTTTTAAAAAAAATGTGGAAAATTCTGAGTTACTTTTCAACATCTCTATTACATTATCGATGAAGTACTACAAGATATTTTAGGAAGGAAAACTTTGGACTTTGCTTTCCTTTATTTCGGAAAAATTTGAGAGAGAAATTTCTCTTGTGCCAAAAAAGATTCAGATTGCAGACGGAGAGTTAACTTTAATTTTAGTTCAATTTACTCTTCAATCTTTCCTAATTTTTAAACGACTCCTAAACGATTATTATTGTACAATATTTCATATTACACAATATTCCTAGGTAGAACACGGAGTCATAATCAAGTCATATAATATCACAGAATATGACGTCATGATTTGATAAAAAATTTGATAAAAAATTGATTTATAAATGACGAATGAGGTCACGATGATGTCCTCATGACTTCTGTGCTCTACTTGGATTATTGATCGCCTGGAGGCTATATTGAAAACCTACAGACTGTTTATTTTGAATTATTTACAGGGAGTATCAATAATATTATACAAAATAATATTGATACTTTTTCCTATCAATGTAGATTAATTTCAATCTCAATTCAACTTACTCTTTATCTTTTTCTAACTCTTAGATTTTTCTTCCAGAAAAAGATGAAGAGCGGATTGAACTAAGATTAAAGCCAATTTACATTGATAAAAACGCGAAAGAGGCCACACTACATAATGCAAAGAATATTCGAAGAATTAAAATAACACAAAATACAAAGTACATGTTTTATAAGCTAGACAGTAAAACAAGATCGAAATAAATACAACGGAATATAAAATCCAAATACAGCGCGCATTAAAATACACGGCGTGGAGAGTTACAAGTATAAAGCCTCTTGAAGTCTGGCGCGAATGGTGGACCGTCCGAGAGCTCTGAAATATCGATGGAACGTCCGAGCGGCGGACGAATTCGAATTGAATATTGGCGGTACGTTCGCGGCCGCCCCTGGCCAGCCGCTCGGCCGTTTCCGGCGCGCTTCGGGCGGGCTCGCGCGCGCACTGGCAAAATGTCGTCTGCTAGGCGCGTCGCAATCGTCCGTCGTGAACCGGGTCGGGCTGGTCGGGGCATTCGTGACGCGAAAATCGTGGCGCGATAAAGGCGATATAATGCGGGGCGCGCGCGCGCTCCGCGTTCGCGAGTAGACGGGGTCGACTCGAGTGGTAGAACCGACGAACCGACCAACGGTGAGTTCGGTGCGATCGTCGCGCGCGTGTCTGATCGTTATTCCCGTGCCGAGCGGACGCGAGCGGACGCGCGCTCGCCGGGCCGAGCGGATAGTGTTAAGAATCGCGTCGCCGCCGTGCGAAGCCACCCGTTCCATTCCCGTTCCTCGATCCTTCGTGCGCCGTTCCTCCGGTGGGAAACATCGATTTTCGCTCGTTTTTCCGTTCGGACGGACGGTCGCCGGCGACCGGATCTTCGGGATCTTCCTCCGTCTTGGCTTTAGGTTCCGATTCGCGACCGGCGTCCGTAGCCCGCGGACGATGCCGCCGTAAGGAAACGGAGCACCACCACCACCACCACCAGGAGGCGAGGACGTCGCGCAGGAGGTGCGACGGATTATTTTCAGCGTAAGCCCCGCTTTCTCTCTCTTTTTCCGTCATACGCCCGCACTCTTTCTCTCGGACGTCCGTGTCGCGTCTCCCCTCCTCTCCCTGGCGCGCTCTTTCTCTCTCTCTCTCTCTCGCGCTCTCTCTTTCTCTCTCTCTCTCCTTCTTTCTCTTTCTCTTTGCGCGTGGCACGCGTGAATCGTCGCGTGGCTATACCACCGCCTGTGTATAGTTAACGCAATGCTCCGAGCGTTGACGGCGCGGCGGGAGGAAAACGGCTTCTCCGCTCCGCTCCACGCCGGAAGCGAGTAGAATCCTCGTTACACTTCGCGAGCGGCTAGGTTAGCTTTGCCTTCGGAACACCGCGGCCTACGCGGCGCTACGACGTGGTCTCGGTTACGTCGCCGACGGCGACGGCAGTACGTTGCGCCGCGAAGATACCGAGACACGCGACAAGTGTGTCTTCTTATTCGAGCTCCAAATCCGCGGATTCGTGCCGCTCGCGATTCCGTTTATTCCGCTCGTCTCGATCGTCGCCGTGCGGAAATCCCTGTCGTTGAGCGATGCCCGCACGTTGCGCGCGTTTGATAGCGTTTGATAGTGCACGCGCGTAATCGCGGTTATCTTTGCGGAAGTGCGAAAGTGAGTGGAAAGTGTGAGTGCGCGAAAAGAAGTTCTTCCTGAAATAGATGAGAACACTCATCTTCGGAAGGTTTACGTTTCGATCGGTATTTACTCTCATTTTTCGCCTTCATTCTCTTGGGTTTAATTGTATCAGCCTACCAGAAACACCAACTGACAATAACATAACGGCTGTTGTAAGCAGAATTGTGTGTGTCATATTTCAAGATCACGTTGGAATTTATATGGAATTTTCACGCATGAATTATTTTCACGCGAATTTTTTTCATGTAGAACATTGTAGACAATACAAGCCATATAAAGTATGTTAATTGTTATATAAATTGGATAACAATAGAGAGAAAGAAGTAATCACATTGAATCAGAATTGTTCTGTGTATATTTCGAGATTATCCCAGACAGCACAGAATATATTTATGATAAATATTTATTAATATTCATGTTTTGAAATGTTACATAGATATTTTGTACATATTTTATATAAAGCTTTATTCGAAATATTATTAAAATATAGACTAAATATTTTATGCGATATTTATGATAAATGTAAATAAATATTTCTAATAAGTATTTTTTATTTGGATTATAATATCTCATTAAGTATTTTCATAGCATTTACTATAACTATTCTAATAAGTATTTCATAATATTTATAATAAATATTTATGATCTGTGCAATCTAAAACCATAAAAATACTTACAAAATATTTAAAATAAATCTTATAAATATTTCTAAATATTTTGTAAATATTTAGTAAATATTGTGTGCTGTCTGGGATGTTTACATAGAATATTTATTGTTTTCATTAAGTTTACGTGACACTTTCATGTAGTGTAGACAGTACAAATAATGCAAGATATATAAATTATTATAAATTGAATAACGCAATATGAAAAGAAGTAATTAAATTTTATGGTTATTAATATATCTAATTTTAATATTGATAAATAAAAATATATAACTTAGATTTATGCAGTCTATAGTGCAACGATAAAGAATATAGGCTTCGATGATTGTTTCAAAATAATACGTGAAACAATAGTTTATGTTGTATACACACGTAAACGTAGATATTATCATATTTGTCGCATAAACACATCCCTGGTTACAAGGTCTTTTTCTTATAACTGTACCAGTATACTCTTTTGAAACAAGTGAAATAGGTGAAATATATGTTTGATGAAAACAAGAAAAAAAAAGTTTTGATGCAGGAATAAAAAACATATGATTTCACTCAACAATATGACTGTTATAATGTGTGTGTCACATTTACATTGTTACGTGTGAAATTACAACATTAATGTTATACTTACTGTTGGCGCTTATTGGCAGGTTGCACATACAATTTAATGCAAGCGAAATGGAGGGGGAAAGATTTAGAACGTTGATAAAAAGGAATATGACTAATCCCGCTTTATTTCGCGAGATTGCGAGAGCGCCGCAAACGTTGCGAGAAAATGCATACCCGCGTGCGTTTCTGTTGTTTTCGTGCTTTAGAAAAGGTTGCGTGTAATGCCTATTCTACAATAGTCGTAAACGTAATTGTGATTATAGTTGTAGGGAATTGACAATCACGTTCGAATACGAGGAGAATATTCGATCGTGATTAGTTAATTCATATGGGCCTTCTACAATAAGCCATTAGTCATAAATCAGAAGTCAGAAACTAAAAATTGACTAATCACAGTCGTCATTTTTTTACTTCTGACTTCTGATTTATGACTAATGGTTTATTGTAGAAGACCTATTACAATTACAACTACTTACACTTACACAATTGTAGAATTAGGCTTTACTTGAAAGGATGAAAAATAGTTTTGCAATTGTTGTAAAATTTTTTAATTTGATTGGTTTATACATTTAGATTCAGTGCGAGAAATTAAGAGAATAATAACCAATTATATTAAAGAATCTAATAAAACCTGAAGCCCAATTGTGTGATTGTAGTTGTAAAAATTGATAATCGAATATTCTCCTCGTATTCGATTGTGATTCAATCAATTCAATTCTTACAACTACGCAATTGTAGAATGGGTTTGAGACAATTAAAAAGTACAGGCACATTGTTAAATTTAAAGTGTCAAATGTAACCTAATTTAAGTCACCATTGCTCCTACTCAACATAACGTTATTTTTTACTTACTGAAATAAATAAATTTGACATTACATAGTGTCAAATTTATTCATTGTTGTATTGAGTAGGAACAGTGACGACTTAAATTAGATTAAATTTACATTACAGATTCAACAGTGCAATTAGGAGCAAGGAATAACAGATTTAAACCTATCACAAAAACTGTGTATTCTAGGCTGCGTTCCGATTCGCGTTCACAACACCCGTGAACATCATTTGTCCTCGTTCAACATCTGATGAGCAACAAGAATGAAACGATTCTTAAGCATTGTTAGCGTAAATCGGATTGCAGCCCTAGAATACACGGTTTCTAATAGACTGAAATCTGTTATTTCCCGTTCTTATTGCCTATGTTTTTCAATCGTGTCTCAGGCTTTGCAAAGCAATTTTTCCTGCTGAAAGCCGAAGTTCGCTGGGAGAAGTATAGGCTGCCGTGACTAAGCGCCAGGTACGCTGTGTGATATTCAATTTACGCAATCTACGGACCTTGGATTGTATGGGAAGTGTAACGTGATAGCGCATGTATAAACGGGCGAAAGGAGATCGAAAATAGTGGTAGGACGTCGATAATTCGGCCCCCTTCGGAGCCGTCTCGGATTTCTCATTAATTAATTCGGCTGATTGCGCATGTATATCGCGTCGTTTTCGAAATATCACATGCGGAGCCTCTTAAAAGTTTCGGATCGATACCGGTTTACGTTTTCACTTTTCGGCCTTCCGACCTTCCGTCGAAATTTATCGCTGCCACAACCCTCGACCTATATAACAATCGAGGCAAATAGGACTTTTCGAAACAAAAAATCGGCGATGCGCTCGGAAGAGAACCAGTGGCGCTCGTCGGCCGATCGATGAGCGGCGCGTTTAATAATGTATTTAAACTCCTATATTTGCTTTCCCAAGAAAACACTACAGTTACGTTATGACAGATGTGTAGCTCTAAGGTCCGATTTATAGGCTTCCCGAATCGAAATTTTACTAGTCCTACATTGAATCTCTTTCAACCTCAATTAAACCTTATAAACCTGTTTTGATACTTGAACAATCAAATAGTACCTCTTTTAATATTACTTAATCAACAGCTTCTATTTAGAAAACTTCTTTTGAACTTCTTTAAAAGTAGGAAATTTTCCGATAACTGCCATTTACAGGCTCAATATAAGAGGTCAATTTATTAGATTAAAATCTCTATTATAAATCTCTAGAGCCTACATACGTCTTAATTATACATCTTAGAGTTTACATACGTCCTAAAACTAAGGTTCAAAGTAGGAGCAAAATTTCGACTCAGGTTTCCACAAAAAGAAACCGACCAATCATATTCGATTAGTCTTCTCACATTTGACTGTGATTGGTCGACTTCTTGTGACTTGTGACTTAAAACTTATTGTAGAAAGCCTCTCATACATTCCGTTTGTGATATTCTGCTTTGAAGCGAGATGTAAAAATGCCGGTTTTTCTCGTGCTGAATGTGATCGGGGATTACAAGTAGACGGGTATATTATTTCCTTGGCCTCATCGCATTTAAGGCAAAACAATCTTGTTTACTCGGCATGTGGATCGCGTTCGATGTTGGAGATGAAAGCCGCGCTCGCCGGTTAGACGATACGCGATGAGAATACGAGTGCTAGAATTTAACTCTAAGGCCCAGTTTCACAACTGACGGTTAACTCTTAACCGAAGTTCAACTTATTCATTATCTCTTTTCAATTCTAGAATTGAAAAAAGATGAGAAATAAGTTGAACCTGGGTTAAGAGTCATGAGATGTGAAACTGGGCCTAAAAGAGAGAAAGAGCCCTCTAAAGCCTTTGTGTCCACGATGCTAGAAATCAGACCGAGGCCTTGGATGAAAAAAGAATTGACCAATCGCAGTGGTCATGTGATCAAATTGTTCAAATGTGATTTGTTAATTGTTTCTCTGTCCGAGATCTCGGACAGATTTCTAGCATCGTGGACATCGGGCTTAATAACATCCTACAAGAATACGAGACGCCTATCTTTTCGCCTATCTTTTATCTCGCGCGTATCGCCGTCGGTGCTGTTTTCGACAAAGCAACAGTCACGCGACAGATGTGAGCTTTCGTTGGCGACCGGTTATAATGTGTAGCACCCTCGAGAGTTCTTTAATGGCTCGGTCGTAAAACCAGATCCCGGCGCGTCGGAGAACTTCGTCTCTAAGTAAAGTTTACGCTATTATAAACCGTCGCGCGTTGCGACTCGCGGCAGCCTTTTCGTTGAGTTCCAACCGGAAGAAGCGGAGCATTAATTGCACGGCGAAGAAAATGCGAATCTTCCTGTACGATCTACCTCGTCAATTTATGTCACGCTTTACCCAAATGCGCCGTGAGTTGATTTCTTTTTAACTGGATTGCGCGCGTAATGCGCTGAATAGAGGAAAATACTGGGTGTTCTCCAGCATGAGACACAGATGACACGATATAACACGGTGAATCGTCGCATCCTTGTTATTTGCCAACGTTAAATAAAGAAATGATTTAGGCTTTTTCATTTTTTTTTTGTTTACTTATGATTAGACTTAGCCTAATAATAATGTAAAAATTTTATTATTTTTGCTAACTATGAATTGATAATTTTGTAGTGATAACTTTAAAAGCTACATGTTGTTATTAGGTTAAGTGAGATTAAGTCTAAACTACGAGTTAATCAAAAAACGAAAAACTGAGTGCCATTGTGTTACTATGACCTGGTTTTTTATTTTCTGGTTAACTTGTGATTTAGATGTAACCTCACTTAACTTGATGATAATGCAAGATTTGTTATTGTCTAGCTATAATTAATCATTAAACTGATGGTTTTGTAGTGATAACTTTAAAAGTTACTCACTATAAAGTCATCAATTTAGCGATTAATCACAGCTAGAAAAATACAATTTTTACGTTATCATCAAGTCCAATCACAAGTTAATCACAAAATGAAAAACCGAGCCTATGGCTGCAGTTTTCCTTTTAAAAAACTTACGTCCGTTTCTACCAATGTAGATTAACTTCAATCTTGATTCAACTTACTCTCTTCATCTTTTTTTATTCTTAAAACTAGAAAAAGATGAACAGTTAGTTGAACCGAGATTAAAATAAACTGCATCGGTAGAAACGGGCAACACAACAAGTATCGTTTTATCTTTATTATTCATTGAACGCCAATAAGAATAGAACAATGTTTGTGGATGCATTTATGTCTATTTCTACCACTGTCAATTAACTTTAATGACATGGTTAAACTTATTTTTTTTCTAATTTTCCTAATTTTAGAACTAGAAAAACTAAAAAGTAAGTTACTCCAAGGTTAAAGTTAATCTTCATTGATAAAAACAATAGTGCGCATTAGTAACATAACGTCGTAGTACAAACGTCGTTCTATCTTTCTTGGCGTTCCATGAGTAACATAGAACGATAGTGTCAGCCAAATGGAGAACACCCTGTGTCTCCTAAAAAAAGCAGCCTGTCTCATCTGTGTCTCTTGCCGGGAAGCATTCACGGTCTCGCGTGAAAATATCTACCACGCGACACTTGGCGTTCCTCGTTACGCGTCTCGTTGTGAATCGCACGCCCAATTTACATTCGAACCGGCATCATTTCGTGCGAATTGAAGCCGCTCGAAGCTCGTAAGTGGAACGGATATCCGCGCCGCGTGGTCGAAAGCGTTGTGAAGAGAAAGAGAAGGAACAAGAGAGGAGACTCAGGAGCGTTCCGCTTCTTAATTACCGTTTCATCGTGCACGCTGCACTTCTCTTCCATTCATTACGATTTTCTCGTGGACGAGTGCACCTTTAATAGCGGCCTTGTTAATGCGTTGATACAATTTTAACTCGTGGCGGCTTTGTTCCATCGCATGTTAATCGCGTGTCCGATACAAGTTCTTGCTTCTGATTGTTTTAGCAATCTAACGGTACCCGTGTGTGCGCGAGCAGCAAATTCCCCGGAAGCTCGATGCTTGATAATGTGAACAGAAGTCGATAGGTTTGGTCACGTTTGTAAAGCTCTCGGGTAGGGTCAATGTACGAATAAGCTGACGACAAACGAATAGCTGGTGTTTTCATAGCGGTTTATATAGAGAAATACCATGTATACACTGAGAGAAAAAAATTGCTTACAATTACCATGATTTAACTGCAATGTATTAGAGTAAATTCAGGTATGATGGCCATAGCTTTTTAAAATGCAAAAAGCGTATATTTATTCTTGTTATCTTTTTAACAATATTTGGGATACTACTTTCATTGAAGCTTAAAGTAACAAATACTATCGAAATTAAAGAGAAAATACTTAACAGAACTTTAATTTTATCAAAATATTACAAAGTATGCATTGGCCATCTTATCTGATTTTTAGGGAAAAGATGGCCATGATATTAAGAAAGATAGCCATAGTATTTATAAATAAATAGTGAAAATAAAAGTATTAATTGTAGGTCACTTTGCAATTTACGTACTTTTATTGTGTATGTAATGTTGATTAACTGTAATTTATTAGACATTATAACAGTTTTTAGCAGACACGTGCAAAACTTTGCAGATAGTCGAAAGAAAAAATATTAGATAATATTTATAATATTGTTATTTTGAACAGTGTACTCATATGAACTACTGTAAATATTGTTATCTTTAAGAATGACTATAAAAATGCATTATTTATCAATTATTGGAGAAATTATGGCCTATGGCCGTCTTTTCCGTATGGCCATAATACTCTAGTTTACCCTATCATTTTTTATAATGCTAACTACATACTTTTCATAGAACTATAAATGTAATTATTATTACTAACATAACAGGAAAAATTATTAAAATGGAACTCAAAATCATGTAAGTTTATCACGTATTTCATCATAATTTAACTATAATTTATAGTCTTTTTCGACGCCGATTATACATTTTTTTAGTGCAATTATAAATGTAATTATTACTACTAATATTATAGCGGTAATACTTACAAAAATAGAGCTCTTAATCATAACTATTTTATTACTAGCATAACAGGAATAACTATAAAAATGTAATCCTCAACCATAATTATTTTATCATGTATTTGATCATAATTTAACTATAATTTATAGTCATTTTTAATGCCAACTATATATTTTGCCATACAATTACTGTCATACACATTCATTTTTCTTTTAATATACGATACATGGAAACAGTGAGAATAAACTTGCTATCTACGTGCCCTGACATACGCGACGACATAATCAGGTAGAAAGAGCAATTTTCGCGGTCTACAAAAAAATGTTAGAGTCAAATTCATTTGAAAGGTTTGCAAAATAGTGCTCTCTTCTATCATAATAGTAGAAATTATTTTACTCATCTACACGGTTCTCTGTTCGTTCGTCAAGGCCGTCAGCGTGCCGCGATCTCAAGATAGTCAGTATTATTTTCAATTCGTCCCCTAGGTAGCTAGAGTTCTCGGAAACCGTGCGGTGCTTTAGACGCCTCCGTATACAGCGGTCTCAATGAGAAAGCATGTATCGCTCGCGTGATGGACAATTCGTGACCTCGCAACCCTCGTGGATTCCCTCTCGACGACCACTCCCCACCCCCCTCCCCCTCGCGACGAGTCAGTCTCGTGCGATCTAATAAACGGTGAAATATCTAAAATCAAAAATTTGAAGGGCTACGAGCCAAAGATACAAAAAAAAATATATTATAAAATTATAAAAATGAAATTACAACAAAACAAACGTTTCAATACCGATCGGGTCATTCTCAATATTGACAAAACATTATTTATAAATGTTAAATTATTACAAACGGAAACAACATATAAATGCTATCACTTAATACGTGTATAATATGATATAAATATGTGTTAATTACTGAAATGCTTGCAATGATGTAGCCAATCCTTTAATCCTTCTAAGGCCCAGTTCCACAACTGACGGTTGACTCATAATTGAGGTTCAACTTATTCATTGTCTTTTTCCAATTTTAGAATTGGAAAAAGATGAAAAACAAGTTGAACCTCGGTTAAGAGTTAACTATGAGTTGTGAAACTAGGCCTAAATAATCCAAAAATCCACGAAAAGTAATGGCATTTTGCGTGTGTTGTAAAAGTTGTCCTATTTTATAATGTTAGTCCAAAGATAAAATTCTCATAAAAAACCTTGGAAGCATTCCAGCAATGTAGAAGATTAACATAAAAAGATCTATAAAAAAACTGCAAAAAGTAATATCATTCCGTACCGCATTTCATGGCAGAATCGTGTCATCGCGATCCTTCGTTCGAAATCCTGAAAAACTCCCACATGCTCTCAAAATTTCTTAGGCCCGTTTCTACCAATGTAGATTAACTTTAATCTCAGTTCAACTTACTCTTTATCTTTTTCTAATTCTCGGAACTGGAGAAAGATGAAGAGTTAGTTAAACCGAGATTAAAATTAAACTATATTGGTAGAAACGGGTCTTAGAGTGAAATCTCATTCCAAAAAAGTTAATAAAATACTGCCACTATTGAAAAAGAGTGAAAAATTCGCACTCTTGAATAGGAGTGCCAGATTGTCACACTTTCTTTGAAGTCACTTCAAAGGAATGTAATCTCACTCCTTTTTTTGGAGTGAATCTCATTCCAAAAGTGTGAAATCTCACTAAAAAAAAAAATAAAAGTCTGCCACTTTTAGGCGTCGTCTACAATACGTGGAGTAAGAAGTAAGAGTAAGAAATTGACCAATCACAGTCGATTATTCTTCTCACATTCGACTGTGATTGGTCAATTTCTTACTCCGTGTATTGTAGACGACGCCTTACATTCAAGAGTGTACATTTTTCACTCTTCTTCAATTTCAATAGTGGCAGTATTTTAATTCTTTTGGAGTGAGATTCTACTCCAAGAAATTGAAAAAGTATCTTGGAAACCCCTGCTTTAAACCTATAATACCGATAACCAGTAGGTAACAATGCAGGTAAAAGAATTCCAGATATATAATTCCAGATATATATATAAATGAAAAAAAATATAAGCGTCTAATATTTTTGGTCAAAACTGTAGATACATATATTCGGGCGCCAAAGAGTCGAGAGAAAGCGAAGATTCTGAGGATTCCGAGTGTCAAAAGCGCAAGCAACGGGAATAGACCTTCTGTCTCTCATATCTCACAGCAGTGACAACCACGACGCGTTCCGGATGAAACAAACGTGATCCGCGCGGGCGCGAAGACGAGAGGAGTGATGGGGAGGGGGAGGGGGCAGGAGGGATAACAGGGCGAGTGTTATGCTTTTGTTTTTCGCAGTGGACGCACGTGCGTCGAACGCACATGTTCCTGGGTGGCGGTGGCTCAGTGTCGCGTCGCGGCAGTGCCAGTGATGTAAACAATGTCGAGAAACGGCTGCCGCAAGTTGTTGTTGACGCAGTACTGTGATGGTAACGGCGCGTAAGTAAGGACATTGCCATCGTACAACGCGCTGTACGATACGCCGGAGAGACGCATGCGGCGCGGCACCCGAGCATGGTGTAAGAGAAGCAATCGGACGGCTTGGGCTGCGAAGATCATGGAGTTCGAGCTGGACGGCAGCCTCAAGGAATGGGCGAAGGACAAGCCCCTCAGCATCTTGCAGCTCGATCCTGCCGACCGGGCGGTGTTGCGAATCGCTGGTGAGTACCGCAACGTCGTACATCGGCCGACGCTTGTACCTTAATTGCATGCCTACGGTGGATGACTCGTGGGGATATTCCGGGTTATACTTACCCAAGCATTCTTCACAGGGCTGCGTACAGGAATTACACCCAGATAAATCTAAGCTATAGGTTATGTTATGTATATTATAGCAAAAATGCACTCTAGAGTTATCTACACTGATAAAAATAAGACCGCCTTTTTACTACGAGAATCGGTGGTCATTTTTAACCCTCGATTGCGCAGTTAAAATACAGAGTGATTTGTAGTTTTACCTTTAAACATTACATTTACCATTCGAATGGAATGAAGTTTCCAGCAAATATTATTATATTTAGATATATATATATATACTCTTTGATAGTAAAATTCATATTTATTAGTAAACGAAATTTCTAGTAACTATGAATTTTACTATCACGTCATGATTTTTACTATCAGACAGTAAACCCAAATAATGTTTACCGGAAACTTCATTCTATTTGAATGGCAAATGTAATGTTTAGAGGTAAAACCTCATCTACAGTAGTCGCACGGGCTGTGTCGCATGTCGTATATGAGATTGGTTGCGTTCAGCGGACTCAACAATTTAATGATTATGCGCTGTTATTGATGTGTTCTTTTAGATTTTAGAAGAATACATCAATAACGAATGGTTATTCAATCGTTGAATCCGCTGAACGCAGCCAATCTTACATACGACATGCGACACAGCCCGTGCAACTATTGTATATAAATGGGGCTTAAAATAATAAATCACTTTGTATTTTAACTATAATATGTGTAATCGAAGATTAGAAATGACCACCGATTCTCATACAGTAAAATACCGTTATTTTATATATAAAATTTGGTTTTATAAAAATACATTAACATTTTATCTTAATGACTATATTTTGACAATATTTAAATTATTTAAAGTTAATTGTTTCGACAAATATTGCACATTTATTTTATGGGAATCATTCACATTGTTAATTAAAATTTGTAAAGTTTGGTTAGGTGATACTGTGTTTCTAATGATAAATATAAAGAGCCTAACAACTTCATACCTAAATAATCTAAATTTTCTTTGTAAATTTTATTTTTGTTACTTTCCTGGTAACAAGGCATCTGTTGTAAATATTCGTTGACTTCATTATTAATTTTAGAATCATCAGTATCTTATGATTCATAATTTTTTACATCTTTATGAAATCGAGTTAAGTGCTGAGCTAACATATTTCTTTTTTTAAACAACATAGTTGATTTACAATTCTTAGAAAAAGGACATATAACTGCTACTCCAGAAATTATATGATTATTATAATGTTTTACTATATATTTTGTATTGTTAATTATAGATGAAGCACAAATTTCACATTTTACAGATACTATATGAGGTATTTGGCTATTACTCAATCTCATATTAGTATTATGATTTCGGAAAATATGTTGTCTGAATGCACTATATGTTTGGAATGTTAATCTACAGGCACCAGTCAAACATTGGAAGGAAGCATGTTTTTTATTTCTATGAAAGTACTGGTGGATATTATAAGTTTTATTATTTTGGAGGTTAATGCCGCAACTTTTACATGTGAACATATTGACAGACACACTAATTCACAGTATATTATTATTGTGATACTAACCTTTTAATCTCGAGATGCCTTCGATTATTACGAGAAAATAGACTATAAAGAAAATAGACTATGAATACGCTATGAAGAACGCAAATAACGCAAAACACTCAGAATATTCTCGATGTGCTTACCAGTGCTCACGCACCACACGGTAATGCGCGCGCATGCACACATTTCACTAAAATACCATTGATATCACACTACTGACAGTAAAATCCCGCGCCAGGCTGTAAATTTACAGTATAAGAAAGAAATTTAAACACATGTATGTAATATTATGGGTATATTTAGCGATATTGGAAGTGAATTTACAAATAATCTGTGAATATACTATATTCAATTAATTTTTCATAATATTTCAGTATTTTCCATTGAAATAAAAGAAATAATACAAATTTTAAGTAAAAAACTACAAAAAGTCAATAAATTTACCAAAAAATAAGTACATTTCCTTTGTAAATTCGCATCGATTTTTATCAGTGTAGACATAATTCCTGAACACAGCCCAGCGTGTATTTTAGAAGAGAAGTGTCGTTCTAGTGTCGTGAAGTTAGCGCGCCATATTTACAATTTCGATTTTTTAGTATAAAAAATACGAAATTTTTTTGTATTAAGAAACTATCATTATTTTATTTATATTAATAGAACGTGCTAATTTCACAATCCAAATTTATGTGGGTCTGTGAAGCTAGCATGACATTCTATTAATATAAAAAGAAACTGACAGTTCCGGTAGTACTCTTTTCATAGTTCTACAGTTCTTTATAAAAATAAAAGAGAGCTCCGAATTTTTATACTAAAAAATCAAAATTATGTTTTTTTAATGTATGTTTTAGCTTCAGCTGTACTTTCGAAAAATTAACCATGTATAACGTGTAAGACGAGTACCTTGCCGTAACTTGTCGAGTAACTTGCTATTCGACTCGCCTTTCTACCAGCCTTGCATTCGTGCATTCATGCAGCGCAAATGCATAGTGAATTTGCAAGATTTTAGAGATGCTGCCCGATGGCATGTTCTCGTCGCGGTGCGCTTTCGCAGGGTCACAATGTTAACAACGTTGACACGCGGCTATTTCAGCCGGTGGTTATTTACTTTTCACCGATAAATATAGCGTCGCATTAGCAAGTGCACACACGATCGCACTCAGCTCTTCTCAGTGTAGTACAGTACAAAGCGTTGTTCAGACATGTGTCTCGCTCCCGGACAAAACGAGCGAACTGACAATTTTGATTCAGTACATTGTAAACATCCGCGAATGTGTTCGGCTCGATCAGTATGGAATCTACGTTTATCCGGCCCGACAGGATGTTCAATTGTTGATATTATTGCGGTTCGTAAATATGAATGGAGAGTGAGAATTATGGAAATAATTGGCTGCTTTCAGCAGAGAAAGTAGCTTTGCAACTATCGTAAAATTCTTTAATATGATTGATTTATATCTTTAGATTCAGCTACGAGCAAGACTAATTTATATTTCAAAATTTTACAACAGTTGCAAAGCTGCTTTCTCTGCTGGACGCAACTATTTGATTCCTGAACCATCAAGCTTTAAAACAAATTCTAAACAAATTATTTAAACGATATTGTACAATTCTATTACTATTCGTTTCTATTTTTGTGATATTGATGATTCATCGTGTGCGTCCTTTTAAAACTCATGTTTTGTTACTAGAGATAATTTAATTAGCGTTTATTTTAAATATTCAGCCTGTACTTTAATGTAATCTGATACCGCGGGACGTCGACGCCCGATCACTGATCGTATCGTTTGCATGCAAATTCCACTCCCACGAACTTTGCAATCTTCTCGTACACATAGGCAACGTTTCTCGTGGTCGTTGTCATTCGTCAAATCTTCGTCAGTCATTTATCGTTTGAGAAAGAATGAGAGACGAACAGATAAAAACTTAACCAGATAAACGTGCGCTCTTTTTAAACACAGAAGCTGACTATTCGAATTGCATTTACCGTATCTAGATTTTTATCACGTTGTTCATTTTTGAGTTGCAGCAAAAAAACGGAAACGTAAAGAAAAAAAGAAAGAACATATTTTAAAGGAATACTTTTATTTCTCTATATCAATTTATCTAATCAATTTATTACATCAAAATTGTATTTAAAAAATAATATTATATTTTAACGATTTAAAATATTGAAATTGATTTTCCGGAAAATCTTGTTCTTTTAATTGTATTTTAGCAAATAAACGATATTTTATATGGAATACACGTAATAATATGATTAATAATTGATATTATATTAATATGAAAGTCATATATTTATACGACTATTTTTCGACGGCCACTATTAGTTCTGTCGCATTGTTTCTGATTGATGGAGATTATGTCGATCAACAATGACCCTCGTTACATACGAGCACTCCATGTACTGAATTCAATTGTATGATTAGTTTTCTGATGACTCTGTTCATCTCGAGATAAGGTCATGTCAAAAATAATGGACAGTAACTGAAGCGTGTCTTAATAGCTGGCTATTCTGACAAAAAAACTACAGTAGTCAGCCGGTGCAGATTCTAGGCGTTACCTTCGGACTTTCGAAATTAATCTGACAACGTGTAGTCTTATCTGTCATGTCTCTCATTCGCGAGATTAACGATCTTTAGCCAGACAAACAAAAACTCTCTCAAGAGTATATAAAATTTGTTACATCTCTTTACAATAAAATAATAGAAATTATGTAAGGTGCAATGCTTTTGTTTTTTTATCTGTAATTCTTAACAAGAACGTTGTTTTTTAATTTTCTTACAGTGCCAAAATTAAAAATTCTATCCGTCATGTTGAATCTACTATTTTGAATTTTTTATTTTTGACCTTAGATTCAAGTAAATTATTATTAAATTACTCCTGAGCTAAATTTCATAAAAATTGAGCGAGCAGTTTATAAAATAAAATTGGATGATTCCAAACGATTACACGGTTCACAAAGGATTAAGGATCGTATAATGATACATTTTTACCATAAAATATAAAATATCGTAAAATCCTAGTACATCTACCATCGTAACTTCGCGATATCGTTCATACCCGGCCTTTAACAAGGGGTGTCAACGAGAAACTTGAGAGCAGTTTGTTAATATCGAGTTGCATGTCAAAGATCGTCTTGCCGCGATAATTTTTTTTCACAGAGACGTCTTTTCTTTTCTTCGATGTTTCGCACCGCAACTCCTGTTTAATAGTTATCTTGGACGTGCTTGATGCTGCGTGGGTGTCAATAAGCCTTCATTATTCGAGGAGCCCGGATATGCAAAAATAGATATTTTTACATGGAGAACAAATAGCGGTAAAGTATAAATGAGGAAGAATTTACATAGTAAAAAGAATACTTCTTTACACGCGATAGATTCTCTTCCGACTGATATGGTTAGATTTCTTACTATGATTGTATATACAATTCAATTTGCGAGGCACACATATAGCCAGCGTAAGTTAGTAGTTAATGTAAGATCCTATGTATCACATATGCATCTATTCGTTAAGTATTAATGGCCCGTGGCAATTTAAGTTTGTTATGCGCTATTAGTCATAAGCTAGTCAGCGTTTCGCAGTAGCACGTTCCGTGGTCGTCTATTTGTACGACGATGATGCGATGCAGGAACTACCTGTCCATTGTTACGTAATTTAATCACAATGTGTCTAGTCATAACGCCATATATTATCTTCTTGCTCGAATACTGTCTCAGTTCGAAGACATAAAAATTTTTCATTGAGAACGTGGCTTTTTTTACATCTCGAACTAATGAAGACCATTTTTTTACTATAAAATATATAAATATCGTGTGAGAGAGAGAGAGAAAGAGAGAAAGAGAGAGAAATTCTAGTAACAATAATCATCGCGTTTTCGTACTTTGTGACATCTTTCGTATCCGATCTTCAATGGGAATATTTTATCAATTTAATTAAGGAATTTTACCAAATCGATGGAGATAAAGCTTCGAGTATTACCTGAAATATTTGCTGTATTTCCAAATCGTCTCGATTTTATAAAATATAATAAATTTTGTTGGAAAAAAAATTCTATATAAAAAGTCTCTCGTATATTTCTAAAATATCTAAACTGTTGTAGGCCACATCCAACGTTAGTGTTCAGCTAGATTTGCTAGGCTTTCATGGATTAATTCTTCAAGCCATTGCGCATTGACAACAGCATTGTTTTTGTCTGGTTAGGCTGGTCGAATAGCTCTATCTCCTGCAGCTTGAGTTAGGGACAAGTTAGGTCAGTTCACATTGAGCCACGACCGTGGAGGCGGCAACAGGTGCTCGGGTCACGGTTCGATGCCCGGCTATACGCCATCAGCCGTCTCTCCATTCGCCTTTCTGCCTAGAGTTTGTGCTTGACGATCCACCTATTCCACTTTTAATTATTGCCAGCTGAACGATTTTCCTTCTCCCTCTTTCCCTCTCGTGAATGCTCAGAAGGCCATTTTGAGTTTGCGGCTTGAAAGCTTTTTGAAAACGGCTCTTTAATCGTTTGATTACTTATAAAGCGGCGTATTTGTATAATTGGATTAGAAATTTTATATTGAATTATAAATTATATTTTATATTGAAAATTAGAAGCTTACACTATTTCTTAAAAGTTTCAGCCTTTTCTTGTATTTTTGCTAGCTATTCTATCTTTCATTCATAAGATATGAAATAAAATATCGATTAAGAGAAATAATCCTATTTTCTCTCTTATTTTTAATCACAGTATTCAATATAGTCGCGAATTGTCGAAAAATTATAAATAGAAATTACAAATTTTCTCAAATATAGCGACAAATATGTATATCGGTATTATCTCGGTTGATATATCAGTTTCAAAATGTGCACTAGACATCGGTAAATATTTAGATATTATGTTAACTTATAAGAGAATAAAAACTCTATATTTATATTCTCGCAGAAATTAAGTGCCAGATTAGATACAAATCTTTGATTAAGACACTTGAAGAACTTATCCATAGAATTCCAAGAATTTGACTTCTGTTATCAAAATTCAAAGAGATTAAGCTTGAAAATATATATATGTATATACGTATACATTATTTGTATACATATAAGTAAAAAATTTGAGAAAAAACTGGTTTTTTTATTTATAATTTAATGAAAATATGTGTGTAATAATAAATTAAAAAACAGGGCATACACCAACTGTGTTCATATTTTATGCTTTATATTAAATTTTTATAAATGAAGAATGTACTAAAACCGACTAAAACTTTTGAGCAGTAGTGTATATTTAAATAAGAATCTTTATATCATAATAGTAGCTTTTATCGAATCAAGAAGAGCGAATTGTTCTCTAATCGTATAAGTATCCACACATGTGGGCCCATATGTCAACGCGTAAACGTAGAACGTGGCTGTTTAAACGCACAGACTCCATTGAGGCATGCAGACTAAACTTACGTGCGAGACGTACTCATTCGCCCGTCGGTGCACTTTAACACTCGGGGGCTTAATGTAAATTTAACTCATGGATAATAATCATCCACTCAAGTCGCGCGGCGTTTTCACGTTAACTCCATAATTCGCGTGGGAGATTTAAAGATCGCCGTGCCGCGAATGGTCTGGCATTTCCCGTCCTTTTCCATTTCTACCAAAAGCAAAGAGCAAATGTACAGCCGACACCATCTAGCTAGTACTAACTACCGTATAATTCGCAACACACCGTTAGAATATTTCGCGACGCGTCCGGGTATACGTCGTACATCGTGTTGCGAGCCGCATGTAGGCGCGTAAGCGAAAAAGTGTAACTAACGAGTTTATGTGAACTCGGTTCATTGCCTCATAAAAGAGCTTTTAGCGTTCTAGAACAATCTTGTATTATAATAATATTCCTGAGGAAGAGAGAGAGAGAGAGCGTTTTTTTAGATTTTTTTTCATTGTCAATTTTAAATCTTTCAAATATTATCACTTTTATATAACAAACAACTGCGGAAAAATCCGAAATATTGCTTAAATATTTCAGTAAATTATAAGACGATTTAATATTATTAATGCCAAACATTCTGAAATCTCTTCAAATATTTTTTATCTCTGTATACTTCTGAGATGTAAATGATACTTTAGAATGCCGCTCGTATGAGTATGTACATGTTCCCTTGTGGTGTCGGTTGCTATATAAATATACCATATAACTGTCGTATATATGCTTGATACCGAGGTGCTCATCCTGATTTTCTTATTGATACGTATGACGTAATTAATTTTATACAACTATAGTGTAGAAAAGTTACGAACCTTTGTATATATATTTCGATATTTTTTCTTATAACATTTTCTATTGAACTGTTCTTAGAGGAGAATTATTTTGAAATAGTTTTGTATTTGGAAAATATTAGAGAAAATAAATATTTTTTTATTTTAGGAAAGATGTAATATTCGATATTTTTTTATGTACTTGACGTATATTTTTTTTGTTTTTTTTTAAGAAAGATTTTTTAGGTGGTTATGTATTTGAAAAGTTTAGCTTTGTTGAATATTGCATTAGAAGTCACATTTACGTAGATAAATAGAAAAATAATTTTACCTTATTTTAATTTGACACGAGGTACAAATGTGTGGCATAACCACAATAAGGTTGCATTAAAGCAGCGAAAAATTTCGCTCTGAATACCGTTATAAAGAGGCCAGAGGTCAGGCCAGTTAATTCAACTTATAGATGTGAAGTCTCTTATTTGCGATTATTCTCCTTTCGTTAACTTGGAAACAAAGAAATTGCAGTATTATAAAAATTGCACGTTATATTTCATTTATACATATTATAATTTCTGTAATATATTGCTATAATTAACACCAGGGATAAATCTACTTTACCAGCAAGAGGTACCGGGATATCACGAGAACGTTGCATTCATCTCATCGATACCGCAACCGTTTTACCACACCTTTAGGCTATGTTCGGAAACATCACTCGAGTGACTCCGTATATCATTTTATCCTTGTTGTTTACCCAACGTTAAACAAAGATAAGTTGATACACGGGATCATCCGGGTGACATTTTTAACATTATTATCTTATAGTGGTCGTTGATACTTTTCAGTGATAATTCTTCCAGAGAAATTATTTTAGAATAAATTTTATTTCGCACCAAGAAAAACAGAACGCAAATTTTTGAGGGTATTTTGAATATAAAATGTTGATACAGATTGTCGATTATTTTTTTATCTATACTCTGCAATGAGTTTCAAGATTTGCTTTACTCGTGATATATGATAAGACACGTGCGAGAACGACATGTCATCGCTGGCTGCGCAATGATAATTTACACAAATGTACTCTGCGAATCGCACGTCGATCTCGATTTTGCAACGGTTGATTTTGCACGTTATGCATCTTTGAACTTACTCATGACATGAATTCATTTATTTATAGAACTATATTCATGGACAAATATTGTTTTATTGCTAAGAAAAGTAATAAATCAATTTTTCTTTCTTTTAAGTAACAGTTATCTTTAATAAAGAATAATTTCTTAATATATATGTACTCTTATTATGACTTTTAATCAAACTCATTATTATGTACTTAAAACAAGAATTTATTTTCTTTTGAAGAATATTAGAAAATTGATCGAAGAAACTATTTTATATAATTTAATTTGTTGAAACATCAAACTTACTAGAATTCAGAATATATAAATAAATTTTATGCTTTTTTGTGATAAACTGTAATAAATTACATAAACTTTTGAAATATTTGAAACAAGTAATTATTATTTGCGTACAATATATATTTTTCTGTATGTACACCCTGCAAAAATGTATAATCTTTTCAAGAAATTTAAATATTTATGATATATACAGGGTGGGCCATCTATTGGTACGTTTTTACAGAGTGGGCCATCTATTGGTACGTTTTTAAAAATGCGATCAAATGAGCATACATTGATATT
>NW_017298673.1:369149-393130 GCF_001594075.2 Trachymyrmex cornetzi | reverse complement strand
TAAATAGTCTCAATACTTAATACTTACAAAACAAAGACATAATTCAGGGAAATAAGCTTACCTTGTGGAATATTTTTGATCTTCTGTTTCATTTTTTTGAAAAATTGATACTCTGCAACATCTAACACTTGCACAATATTTTATGTTTTAATAAGTTCGAATGTATTTTAAATGTACACTGAAAAAAAATATAGTCAATTTTAATAAATACTTAGTTGAATACATGCCAACTAAATATTTATTAAATATGAAGATATATTTGCATAAATGCCATAAGACTACCTAGATATTATGTCGTAATTTTTGAAATTATCAAATAATATAGTACCTCTTCAATAATTTATCTTATCAACGTGAATTCATAAGATTTAATCAGCGTTCAACGTAAGACTGATTTTGTACGCGAATCGCCGTACTTATATATTTGCGTCCCCATCGTTGTACAGTTAGGAATCCCAATTAAAGTTGCTGCCAGCTGCTCAAACGAGAGTTACATTTTAAAAAAGCCATAGTTACAGCCGGATTGAATAACTGGTAACACTAAATAGCTAACAATAAACCTACAAATTTTATGACATTTAAGTTTATTGGTACTGTCGGTACCAATCGGTTTACTTATTTAAACATTAAGCATGATCCAATTTATTTCTTTAGCTGTATTTCCGCATATAAGTTCCAAAAAAATAAAAATGTCCCAATTAAATTTACAAGTTATTTTGATTAAATTACGTTAATTAAGAATGATATTAACATTTAATTAAGATAAAAGCTAATATAAAGTTCTTTTTTTGAGTTTATATTTTGAAAGATTGATATACATGAATTCCTAGTAGCAATTTATCCTTGATGTTACCATTATAACAGCGTTAGATTAAAGTATGAATATAGCTCATCAATTTAAGCATCCCTAGACACGCATATTGCTGAGGGTTACGTGGCTGCGAGAAATAACACGTGACCCCACCGAGAAGATTCGACCAGAATTCTCTCTCTTTCTCTCACTCGATTCGCCTATAGAACAGTCTGGGTGGGGTATATGAAAGATCGTCGGTGCTCTAAATAGTGGTGGTTTCCACTTGATTGCGAGTGCTTCTCTGGATCGAACTCTAGAGTTTAGAGCGTCATTAGAGGCCAAGTAATCGGGCGTAAATGCCTCAATGATGACGCCCGTTATGATACAAATACGACTGCTCTCCTGACGAATATCGTTCGATGAAACGCTCAATGTTTTTCGCACGTCTTCTCGTAATGTCTCGCATGATTCCGAATTGACATTGTGATAACGTAATCTGCTGTAAAAAAATGTATGAGAACGTAGGTGATAAATCAACAACCTTGCCGCATTTCTTGCTCAGAGATCCACAATTTTTTCCTCTTACGATCTGAAACTCGTATCAAACTGCAGATTAAGATTGACATTGAATTGGAACTTGACCAATCGAAGCAAAGTTTACTAAATTTGATATTCGATTCCTTTCTTCTGATTATTTAAATTTTAATCTGATCTGAATCCATATATTAGAAAATTGTGTTAAATTCACATTTTACATGTCTTAAACGGTCTATTTAAGTTTTTGTATTAATTTAACTAAAAATAAATATTTTAGAAAGTAACACAAATATTACGTAAAAAATATGACATTAACATAAATTATAGCAAACTGTGGAAACATATTTTTTCATTAAAATTGACATTTATGAAATATTACGTTAACATGTATTTTATTTATTCATCTTTGAATTTACGTTTTAAAACACATTATTTTTGTGTCATTAATTACTTACTCATTGTGTCAACACTAAGAAATGTTGAATATCAATGTAACACAAAATATTTAAATAACGTAATCACATTACGTTAAATTAAATTATCTTAAAAATTTAATACAAAATTTTAACAAAGATTTAAGTGGACTGTTTCTAATACAAATACAAAATGCTCTTTACTATGTAGTCTGATACACTGAGAGAAAAATGTTTGGTATTTGTAACTATAATTACATATCACTATAATTATGATTATTACTGCTATAATAATAATAACAACAGTAACTATGTATATAGTTCTACCAACAAATGTATATAGTTGGCAACCTAAAATGACTATAATTATAGTTGAAATTACCATAAAAATGATTCAAGTGACTATAATTTTATAGTTATATTTGGGAACAACCATAAAAAATATGGTTATTCCCAAATTATTATAGTCACTTGAATCATTTTTATAGTAATTTCAACTATTTTATGGTTATAACAACTATAATTATATAGTCATTTTATGTTGCCAACTATATACATTTGTTGCTAGAACTATATACATATAATAGTTACTGTTATTATTATTATAGCAGTAATAATCATAATTATAGTGTGATATGTAATTATAGTTACAAATACCAAACATTTTTCTCTCAGTGTACGAATTCAAGAATTGAAATCTGCTCGACTGTTCTAGCAATCGGGCGAGAAGATACAGTAATATCCCGACCTGCGTGCAGTGGAAAGAACAAGGGAACATATGAACGTAAAATGTTACTTCCGTAAACTCACACCTCGTATGTATACCCCTGTCGGTCCGTGACCTGCCTTACTGGCTCCTTTGGCGTGTAGCCTATCCTCTACGGCACGATATCGGTATGAGGAGGTACGTTCGTCGTCCTCTCTTACCCTCCAGCCTGGTTCTCTTCTCCTCTCTTTTCTGGTCTATGCTTCACACTCTCCCTTCCATCGGGTCGCACTCCTTCGTCTTCCGCAGGAGCAAGCGAGAGCAGGATTGTGATCAGGGAACCGATGGGTCGTCGGCTAGAGGGAGAGCAGTGAGAACGGTCGTCGGCTCGGTGAGGAAGGCAGAGGGGATAACAGGCCCGTTTCTTGGATTTCTCTCTCTTTGTCTGTTTCTCTCTCTCTCTCTCTCTCTCTCTCTCTCTCTCTCGGGACAGCCGGCCGCCGGGTGGGCGGCAGTTGTCCAGGCGTCGGCAGTCTGCGTTCCGAGGCGACGTGGCCTGCACGGCGGAGCGACATACCGCGTCCTCTCCAATTCTCAGTGCGCTCTTTTCTCTTTCTCTCTTCCTCTCTCTCTCTTTCTCTCTCTCCTCCTCCCTTCTTTTCTCTATCCTTCCGTCTGCTTCTCTGTATCCTCTCTCCAAGTCTCTCTCTCTTTCTCTCTTTTTCTCCCACTTGAAACGCGTGTCCCTGTCCGCTCCTCTCGTCGCCGCCGTCTCCGTCCTTGCGCCTAGCTCTATCTCTTTCCATCTATCGCGTACGCTCCTTGTTGCTCCAACACCTGGCTCGCGACGCGCCTCTCCGCTCCGCTCCGGATACACAGCGGCTTCGTCAACGCGCCGCTGTCGTCTTCGCGGTCGCCGTCATCGTCGGTCGTCGCCGGCGCGCGGTATATGCATACGCACGTTCGTATGCACTCCGTGAAAAGGAGAGAGAAGAATTCGCAGTGCCACGTTTCGATGCGCCCGGTCGTCGCCGTGTCGCGCGTGTTTCCTCCGCAGCACGAGGAGTAGTGAACTGTGCGCGGGCGCCGGACGACGCGAACCGCAAGCGAGCGGCGGTCGCTCGTTCGCATTTCCAAGCCTTGGTGTGTTGCTCGTACGCGGGTGTCAGTGACATTATTCTAGTCTAGTAGGTACAGCTAGCGGCCTAGAGCGACCACGCAGAATCCTCGCGCGCGGTGCAAACGCTAACGTTTCCCAAGCTTCGAGTGTACGTCTGAATCAGCTACGATAAAGTTCACGTTATCAGCTGCGATAAACACGATACGGAAGTCTTACGGTATTTCAAATACGTCGCTACGACAGCTCCAGCGCGAGGATTCTGGATCATGATTGACACGTGTACGAAGAGAACTGCGAGTTTTTAATGATTCAACTATTGAGATTTGTATATTTTGCTTCGGATTAAGTTCTCGTGCTGTGAATATGCGGAGGTACTCTTTTCTATACGAAAAAAAAAAACGGTTTTGCTGAAGTATCTAAAAATTTAGCTAGATACTGATTTGAAAATAATTTTGTTAAACTATGAAAAGAATTATGTTGAACGTTCAAGTTGGATTGTTAAAACTGTTTGCAGCATTGCTCATGTTGCTTGAGAGTTTCCTGTGGAAATTATTTTGAACTAGAATATTATTATTGTGTAAACAGAACTATTAATAAAATTTCCAATTTTTGAAAGTGAAGTGCCAACTTCACAGAGACTTAGCTTGATGGTCCTACAAAATTCTTTTCACATCTCTATCTACCTAAATTTTTAGATATTTCAGCAGGGTCATTGTTTTCGTATCGAGAAGTGAAATAAATAAATTTAGCGAGATATATATATTATATTTCAATTTTTATCTTTAATTTTTTTCTCATTTATAACAATATTTATAACAATTCGACTAGCCATCGAAAAATTATACATTTAATTATGAAAATATCCCAAACGACTTGGCAACACCAAGCGTCTGTTTGACTCATACGCCTCGTAATCACGGCAGTTCTGACACTCCAGCCTTCTGCTTTCTCATTCTCTCGCGATCGATAATATTCGATGTCAATGAATACACCTCTTTTTTCATATGGCGACTTTTCAACATGTTCGTCATTATTTCCCATGCGTACTCGATATACCTGTTATCAATTCGATATGTTTCATTGACATTAGATTTGTGATTTAGGTCGATTTCTATCAATGTAACTTAACTTTTCTAGGTATAATTTACTCCTTATCTTTTTCTAATTCCTAGAATTAGAAGAAGAAAATAAATTAAACCTATAGATTTAAAGTTTATCTCTACATTGATAGAAATGCGTGGTATTAGACTTTTAAATTATTGATTTACACGTCGTACATATGTCGTGATGCTTACACAGATTTTATCGCATGTAGAAAGTTAACTATTATGAACAGGATGTATTATGTGTTCTTTAATCTATTCTCTACGACATCAGATTTGATCTTTAGATAATTTAAATTTTGCTGAAATCTATGCTTCCACAGCTTGCTTATAAATTGTGCCAGTGTACATTTTTTAATATTATAATGTTAATTTTTTTTATATAATATTTGTCGTATTTTCTGACATGTTTTCTTATGTTAAATTAACATAAAAATTTAAATGGACCGTTTGCGACACGTGACTATGTTAAATTTCACACAAATTTTTCAATTGTGTATTTTCTTACTACTGAAGAATCAACAATGTAACGTCGTATCGGCTATCAGTTAAGTGTTGCGTGTTTATCTGTTATTATCGATACCGCATAAGCCGGATAAATATGAGATACCGTGCAAGGTAAAAACAGTGTAATTTGCCTAGTATGCTTAATAAGCGGCGCAAATACGCTCCCCAAGATAATATTAGAGAAATATTCAGTCGCCATCATCATCGGAAATATTTAAAATTTTGTTAAACCCAATGCGGGTTCTTTCTTCTCATCAACAGTTCAGATATTATCGCTTGAACAATTTTCCCGATGTCGTGTCGAGAGAGACAGACCGCTGTGGGATAAGAAGAAAGTCGTTTTTATCGAACGCGAACGATTATGTAATAGACGCCGAGAGCGAGGAACAGCGCAAGTCGACAAGTCGCACGACAAAACTGGTCGAGGCGGAGACGTGCACAGGAGCATATAACGTTTACTCACACGCCGGCTCTCGAGTCGTGCGCGACTTCTTAATTTGGTTGGATCGCGATACTTTTACTTGAATTGGCACTGCCTAGTATACTACCCGCCGTTAATTCGCTCGGCAAATTTATTCGACAAAGATCGGAGTATATAAATAATCGTGATTCCTGCGGCTTGATTATTCTCTAAGGTATTCAGCAATAAATAATGAGTTTCAAGTCGGCAACATCAATGGAAGATAATAAATGCCGAGAATAAATATCTTGTTTTACGCTGTTGACTGTTCTTAAATAAGACTAATGTGTGATCGATCAATGCATCTTTTTGTGTCAAACATTTATTTAACCTTTAAGTGGGTAGATGGGATGGCCATAGCACCCCCAAGACACGTTATATTATGAAATTTTTGAGATAGATTCCGATTGGAATTGTTTTGTTTTCGTTAGAAAGCACAATGGAAATTTTGGGAATAACTGAACAATTCCGATTGGATAATTCCGGATAATTCTATAATAGTCTTCTTCAAAATCTTATTCTGGGAAAGGAAAATAAAATATTGTCCAGATATTCAAAAGTCTTAAAGCCATTTTGTGACACCTCGAAAATTTATCAATGGTTCTTTTATTCAATCTACCAAACTACTTTTAAATTTATGGTGGAACTTGAAAACTTTTAGGGATGAAGAATTGTGACAAAAATTTATTTTTTTTAAATGTGCTAACTTCACAGTGGTTCTTAAAACTTTTTTACCATTTTTGTTTTATAAGAGTATAATTAATGTAAATTTAACTATAACATAATATACTATTAAAAAATAAAACTAGTGAGAAATATAAAATTAAAATTTGTTTTGTCTGAGCACCTCATTTACCAATTTTTAAAACCATCTACTTACTTAAAGGCTAAAATCAATGGCTGATTTCATTTCATTCATGTCCATTTGTGAGGCGAGGTTATCTCTAAACTCATTTGAATTAATATATACAGACTATATGAATGAACGAATGTTCATTGATTTCCTTTGGGGATACAAAGAATTACTTATTGGTTTACGCAGACTATATTTGGAAGTTGTTTTCTGTATTATTATTCCTCTTTTGTAACGGAATTACTCATCGCCAAATCTCATTCTTTCTCGTCAATGTCTCGCTTTTCCTTTCTGTTATTCCACCTGCAGCAAGTTACTTTTTTAATGCATCGCGACGCTTTATGCTGAATGCGAATTATCGTAAATGACGCGAACGATTGTGCTCGATGGGATGAAATCATTCTCGGTTGTTTCCTTAGTTGCCCCTTGGCGAGCATGAACTCATCGTCTCCCGGTAAACGACACTCTAATGGAAGGAGTAAAACAACATTGAAAACGTCTGCAACGACTAAATATCCTTACATGGTCAACCAGAGACAAATTCGCTGTGCCATCAGTAAACATTGCGAGAGGTGCGATTCGATTGTAGGCGGGTACATCTAGGCAAATACAGGTGGGGCCTGTTCAATTTCAGGCTTAAATACGTGCTAACCGGTCCCTTCCTCTCGAAACTAGATTCGACGAGCCTAAACGAGTTTCCCATTCTTGGTAGCATCGGCAGGTAGAATTCACTTTCCATGGCAATAGGAACTTTATTATCGTTCATGGCAGTGAAGACGATTCTATCGAGGGAATTTCAGGATATGCACGCTAAAACGTGTGAGTCAGCAGTATTCTTCCTCTCGGTTGGAAAAGACTACAAAAGTGATGCTGGTCCGTCCGTAAGGAATCTTGGGTTTGTCCGGCTGTACATCTTTATCGCTAATTCTCACGGTTTACCGGTCACTCTTTATTTGTACACTTGTTAGCTGGTAGTTCGTGGCAAGAATAAACGTGATTCTCTACCCATGCTGCTTGTTGATGTCGCGTCGGCGGCGATTGCAATGCATTGTGATCGAACGCGGTGCACGTTCGCGTCCGCGCAGATTACGCCTCCGCCAGCGCAACCTGCTCTCGGTATAGCTCGTGACATCCGTGCGAACACTTTCCTATCTCTCGTTATCTCGTGCTAACCCACGTACTCCGCGGCTCACACAGCCTTTTAAGGGTCGGTCGCGACCGAAGGTATCACCTTCAATTGTTCCGTACTCTCTTTTTGAGATCAATCTTTAAGCCCGTATCAGACAACGGATTGAATTTTGTTCGAAATTTAGCCAATCAAAACGAGGTCCATTAAATTTGATACTGCAGGTTTTTTTCTTCTAATTGGTTAAATTTCAATCCAATCTCAATTTCAAATTTAAAATCAGATATGACATTCAGTTCAAATTTATAATGTCAAGTTATAACTAATTTTAGTTATTTTTAATTGTCATTGCTCCTATCCGGTGTCGTTAATTTGACTAAAACAATGGAGTTAAACAATTTAACTTAAGAAAACATATTAATTTAGATTCAAATTTAGTTTATTATTTACCAAATACATACGTTAATCTGGCTGATGTTTACTAACAATAAAAGTGAATTAATTTACATTTTGACACACAAGGAAATAAAAAATAACTAAATGTTGTTTAACTTAAGGAATTGGGTTACCATTGCTACTTTTAATTACATTTATTATTGTCTACCTTGACTTTGGTAAACATGGGAAAAGCACGATATGTTCTAAAATTTGGAACATACGACATACCAATCCAATTTCAATTCTAAGCTACAGTCTGATACTGGTTTTAGACAGATCTTTAGATTAAAATAAAATTTAAATTGGTTTACAATATAATGGGGAAAAAATATGTTTTCATATACTGTGTGTGTATTTATGATAACGATGGAATTTTTTATTCACGCTTCGTCATGTTGAGACATCGGAGTCATCGCCTCAGGAAGCGACGTGTTTATTCTGTCATCATCACGCCTACTTTGCCTACCTTTGAAATCGATATATCCTCGGTTTCTCATTACCTTAATCGTTCGTGGCCCCTCACCTACCATGTGACCACATATGTAACTCATCGTACGAGCCGACGCCCTTTCGAGGGGTAGCCACGGCCGAGCGACCCACGTCCTACGAAAATCCATACACGTCGATTACACAGAAAAGATACGGAATTGAAGGTACGGATAAACGCGTGGGTAACTTTTTCGTAATCCACGCGGGAGACGCGCGATTCGATTAGTCTCGGCGGGCCTCCGAGTCCCCTTCAAGGTTGATCGCGGAGGGAGTAACCTCGCCTGGGCCCCGGGAGTAATGGGCCGAGATCGACTGCGGACCCGTTATGCGACTTGGCGCAAGAATGCCGCCGAGCCGGCCTCCGCGTAGCCCGCGTTATGCCGCTCGAGATACGAGCGCGCGCGCGTGCCTTCCTCTCCTTCGCTGGTTCCTCCTTGCTCTCACGCGAGGGAACATGCCTCCCCCTCGGATTTTTTCATCGATCCTCCAGAATTGGCAAAAGTCCACATTTTTCGGATAAAGTCCATGCCAGTGGTAAAAACCGGCAAAAAACCTGGTCTTTTCTATTAAAAATAATCAAGTAAATAGATTTGATTATTTTGAGTAAAAATACATTAAGAGGAAGACACAAGGACCCTGTATGGGCTTGCTTTGAATCTTGTACAGTTGACAACATTATTAAGCAGAAATGTATTGCTTGTGGAACATTAGTTAGGGGAAAAGCTCCACGACTGAAACAACATCTTCAAAAGTGTAGTAAGTTTGAAAAGAACGATGATGATAATTCAAGTAAAAGTGAATCAGACAGGAAGAGTGAAATGAATAAATCAAATAAAAGAAGAGAGATGGATCGATACCGAATCGCCTTCATATATTTTAAAGCAGCAGTTTTATAGTTTTTATCAGTTTATTATTCCAGTGGATAAACTCCGGACCGGTAAAATCCGGAATTTACCCTGGTTTTTTCCACCCACTGGATTTTTCCTGCCAACCCTGCAATCCTCCGTTGAATGTAATTTTCAGCCTTTACCTCTTTGAGTGCTTACTGCACTGAAAGAAAAGATTGGCTGCTGCAGCAAATTAGATGGTAAAATATGGCATAGCATTTTTATTTGGTTGCAACAGTCAATTTTTGCTGCAGCCAATTGTTGGTTGTGTTAGCCTATCCGCAATGTCAGTATAGGATTTTGATTGGCTAACGCAACCAAAAATTGGTTGCTACAACCAATTAAAAATGCTATGCCATATTTAACCATCTAATTTGCTGCAGCAATTAATCTTTTCTTTCAGTGTAGGAACCCATCACTGGGAAAAATGTCTGGAATAGATATTCGAGAAGATTCTGATATCAATCAGAATTCTGATTATCTCAATTATAAGAATTGTAGTAGATTTAATCAGAAAATTCTGATTCGTTCATTTTCAACCTCTAAAAAAATATCGGTTCGGATTTAGTGCCGTGTAGTGTCCATGTAATATTCTCATCATATTAATATCAATTACTTTTCATTTACATCAGAATAATTCTCATTTGTGACGTCATAATTCAATTGAATGGACGTTTCTTTTTATTTTGACAAGTGAGATTTAATTGAATTTTTACCCATAATCTGCACAAGCTTGAGATCATGTATACTGGGTCTTGTTAACCTGTTAATTCACATTGAAAGTGAAGCATAAATCTGTTATGCGATAACTTTGTCATTAAAATAAGCAAGTAGTAACGTCATTATCTAAGTATAAAATACATAACCTTAGATTTAGTATCACTTATGTGAAAGTGAAAAGCAACTACTATTAACACCAACATGGTGTGGATTTAAAACTCATGACGTTAAATCCGCACCGATATTTTTTAGAGTGCAGAATTCAAATTGATGCAACCTGCAGACATTTTTCTCAGTGATCGCAAAACTTTCGCTCAGAGACGTGCCACTTCTAGCTCTTCTAGCTAGCTATTGCGATATTCGTGTATGCATATAAGCAAGTAATAGCTCGCACAGGCGATTGCGCGAGGCAGGCATTCGTAATATCGTAGTTTCGCTCCGTCATTTAACTTGCCGGTTAATACTCCGTAGTTATGTGTCTGCGCGCCTTCGCCCCACGCTCTGCGCGCGATGTTAGATATTAACGCATCGGAGATATTAATGTTCAACCCTTCACAGACAGTTTCTCTCGCGCGGCAAATAGCGCCGGTCATATAGTGCCGCTATTGATGGATCCGAACTTGATGCATCCGCGTTTTTGGCATACCTTCGCACTCTCGCGGTATATGACGCGCTCTCCGCAAGCGGACTATGCTCGTATAAGGCGCACGTATATATACTCTCGAGGATGCAAGAGAGTAAGTTTTCTCGGAACGCATGATTCAGCACCCGGCGACATTAAGTGCGAGACCGTCGTCGCGCTCGTATATGCCATTCGGCGTTTAATGAATTAACAAGGGCCCCGTCCATTAGGCGCGTCCCGATGCGGTACGGGATCAATTAAAGCCACATTCACGGGTCAACGAGCGGCGAGAGATGCATTCTCCTCGGTTCGCGCTTAGCTCCAATTGAATTCAGAAGGGATACCGTTAGATTTTCAATCGAATCCAAAAACGAGCAGCGAATTCAGCCGGGAATTGTTAATTCACGCTCGATGAAAAAACTCTAATTGCTTTTGCGTCGATCGAGGTTTTCGATTCGGGTTTTTCGATTCGAGAGCTAGGCTTTTTTTGTTAATCATTTTTTTTTTCTCGCGGTTATATTTAACAACGCCGACGAGAAATATATGCGGGATGAGGGGATCGGTTCTTGCGTGTAATGGCGATCGGCTCGTTGCAGAATCGACCTCACCTAACCGCATGTCGCGTGGCGACCGCGTCACTTTGTTTTCTTTCCGTTTCTAATTTCGTGCGGGCACAAGAGTGACGACCGGCTTCGGCGTGCAGGGTGCGTACGACGCGTACGTGCGTAGTGCATTCGATCGCGCGCGATGAGACCGATCCGATGCGATCGTGTATGCGCGTCGCGTCGTTGCGTCGACGCACTTTTCGTATTCCGCGCACGCAATTCCTATCGTCTTAGGCATTTAGTTCTGGTTTTCCTTTCTTTATACTGAATTCTTTTAAATTTTATCGAGAGAGAGAGAGAGAGAGAACGTTTATTCATATTCTCTCGCGTTTATTAATATTCTTCCAGGAATTGTGTGCGTGAGAATATTAATAAACATTCTCTCTCCCTTTCTCTTTCTCTGTCAGAACATCAAAAGAATTCGGTAAGAAGGTTTTTTCTTGTAAATTTTATTTTCAGAAAATGTTTATCAATACTGTAAGGGCAGGATTGCATTAGAACTTCACGGAGAGAATTTTTTCTTAGAATTCACCCTGAAAATATGACTTGTGGGACTTGAAATACAACATTGTATTTCGAAGAATTTTAATGTAAATCTCTCTCATTCATTAATAAAACTACAATAAAGTAAGTTTGATCAATTTTACTGAAGTGCATAGTAAAAATCTTTAAAGTATTGTGTTGTACTACAACTATTATATTTTCAGGATAGAAATCAGGCAAATCATGGAAAGCTAGGGAAATTGAAACCGTTCAGAGAAAAGTCAGGAAGTTTTGCAAAAATTTTCTGGGAAATAAAATTCTTAGTTTGGAAATCAGGGAAAAGTTATGGAACTCTATAGGAAGAGCAATTTGTGGCAACTCTGAAGGCGAGACCTATAAGATCATAGAAAAAAGAAAGACAGAAGAATTAAAGTAAAGAGACAAAAATATGAAATAATATAAATCTGAGAGAGAGGGGGGTGTGTCCACTGAACGGGGTAGTGCAATAATCTTCCGACAGTCCCCGCCGCCGCATCGGCGAATTGGTCCATGACGGACCTTCCTGACACACGCACCGACCACACGACGGGCACCCACGTACCCATTCTCCGTTTACCATATGCGGGGAGTTCGATCTCGCGGTTAGGCGCGCTTCCATCGTCGCCTTAAGGCTCTGCCGATGCCAGGCGTGTGCGTCGGCGCTCAGTCTCCACGCGCCTCGCGGATCGTCAGTTTGAAAAGGTCGCTCGATCTGTCCAATCCGCTCGTCCATCTATCCGTCCGATTTCGCTTTTCTCTCCGGTGTTTTTCACGGCCGGAGATCTTCGACACCGTACAGCTCCAGCCGTAGGTGCGTGTCGTAGGCATTACAGTGTCACGAATTAGAAAAAGCAAAATTGTCTACCGGTTTATACCCAACAGTTTCAGTTTATTTTACCAAGTGAAGGAACTCTGATAGAAAATTTGTTGGTCGAGTAACATGTAGTGCAGTGTCCTCATAAAATTATCCATTAAATCCGACGTTATTAGCCTTGTTTATAAATTCTGCGATCTATTCTTGTTTGTCTGTGTAAAAATATACAAGTTATTTGCTATTAAGGCCTATAAATTTTCAGACAAAAGGGATTGCGAATATTCGGTTAGATAAATCATAAGCTAATTATGATTAATCACATTTTATTAACCGTTGTTGCGGTTGTGCTGTTACCCTATCCTAGTTGTTAGCCTAATATGCTGAACGATCGATTATAAATTTGATGGATACGCGTGGGTTAATAGTACCTGGTGGCCGGGCGTAACCATGATCGAGTTTCCAAGTTCCTTACTAGGCGTGCACCAAGGCTGTTGATTTCTAATCTAAAGCGGATATATCGATCAATCCTTTTTATTCTGATCTCGTTACTCTTTGTTTCCACTGTTTTTTTTTTTTTACAATTCCCTCGATCGTTTGCGATTCGATGGCTAGTGCATCAATTTGCAGTACTTCTTTCGTGCAAAATAATGAATTAATCGCGTTATTACACGACCTGTAACTGAAACATATAAGTTCTGGTGATTCAAAAGTTTTTTCTAATTATTAAATAGTAATGATTTAGAATAATTTTATGTTTCACCATCTTATTTTTCACAGTTCTAAGCTTGAAGAATTTTTAGAAAATATAAAACTCTAACAGCAAAAACTTTAATGGATCCCAAAGAATACCTTCTTTTAGTGTCAAAAAATATGTGTTCCCGTAGCGGGTTATGTATTTAGTTATAGTACGATTTTAGGATCATTTTCGAAAAATAAAATTGTTAGTCCTAAAATTGTCGAGGTTCTCTCCGGCCACGTTTCACTTTTATAGAATTATTTTTATTAAACTTCTTTTAACGTTCGACTATCTTACTCGCGCATTGCGCATTATCGTTGTACAGGTTTTCCATCTTCGTGTTGTCACTCACAGCAGCACGACGGCGAGTCGGGTGTTTTTCGAGAATTCACAAAGTGCCATATCGTATAAGAGGTTGGGGCGACATAAAGCGACGCGGTCTCATTTACATACGCCGCGCGGCAGATTGGAATCCGAAGGTGAGGGAATCCTTGGCCGATTCCTCGAACGACGGGAGGGTCCGAGAAAACCGATCGCGTTCCAGCCGAAGCTGGTGCACGTCGTGGTAAACAACGACGAATAATCGGCGGATACCACGAAGATTCGCGCGTCGTGCATTCCGCCACGCTGTCGAATATAACGGCGATAAAAACGAGAAGGAAACACGAGACTATTCAACGAACGACGAGCTGAAAAGCCGAGAGCTCTTCCAACTCGAGAGCGAACTTTGAGAGAGAAAATTTAGGAAAATGTAAGAAGAGTATATTCACGCGACTGGAAGCCAACGAACTAGGCGTGTCCAGGTATACTTCGAAAGAACGCGAGATTTCTACGAACACAAATCGCTGTCGAATGGTGAACGCGATTTAAACGCGGAATAAGCGAGCTAATCGCGAGCCCTGCCGCCGGCTGTTGTCAGGGCGGTGGAGAACGGTGCCGGTTCCGCGTTCTCGTGTCGTGAAGTGTGTCATGATAGTTCGCGCGTGAGCCGGGCATGAACGTTGAAACCTGCACCCTCTACTTCGCTGGGACGGCCCGGGGCCCGGAGAAGGACAGGATGTCGACCCAGGCTTACTACAAGGAGCGGCTCGGCTTCGACCCGGCGGACACCGTCGCCGAGCATCAGCGCGAGCAACGCTCACAGCACGGTTACGAGGAGTCACTCTCCAAATTCAAAGGTCAGAATGCAAACGGATTCCCGGAGGAGGGTCCGGGATGCAATGGCGAAATCGGGGAACACCGTGCTGGCAACACCCAGGCTTTCTGGGGCTGCTGGGCGATGTTCATTGAGGCGCACGGTAGGTCAAGAGAGAGAGATGTACAGAGTTGGCATGCGGATGCTGGAAGATTTTTCGTGAAAGCTCAGTTGTTTTTATTTTTCCCTTTTTGTGGTTTTTGTTGTATCCTGGAATTTTTATCCTTATATACTCTCTTTTTTTTTTTTTTTTGAATAAGTAAAGCAAACAATTTTTTTGCTATTTATCTGATTACTGATTTTATATAAATTCGAAACGAGAGACGTTCTCCTTGCGCGAAATTAACGTCTTTGGGATTAAATCGTTGGAATTTTTATTCCAAGCACGTAATAACCTTCGCAACATGCTAATTTCGACATTCCTGCCCGATTTAAGAGCGGAGGACACTTAAAAAAAACAGCTATAATTATGGAACGGTTCCTATAAAACGACTATAATTCGAAGTTGGCTATTGAAGTGAATATTCATGATACCTTTGTCGGTAGAAAACGTAACATACATTAAATTTACGATATAATAAATCAAATTCCTAAATGTACAGCATTATTTCCATGAAACTGATATAATTTGTGAAATTAATATTCTATATTTGTTTTATAATAATTATATAGTTTAACCGTAGTTTAACCGTGTCTATATACATAAAGATTGCACAAATATTTCCAATCGTTCATCCAAATATGCAATGCGTTTGCCTGCAGTTTGCAAATTGTAAATTTACTCACACACAGTGTGATGATATTGCTTTACTAACTTGGCGATTAAATTTGTTCCACCGACCGCGCTTGTAACACGCGCGATGCGCGTCTAAAAGGTTTGGGTTACGCTCGCGACGTTTGTTTGATAAATGTTTGAGCTATGAGTGTCGCTTTCCTCGCCTCACCTTTTTATAGCAGTCGAGTGTAGTTTACGTGTGGAATATCCAAACTTATCATCTGTATACATGAAATAAATAGACAGATATAACTAAAAATAGCGATTATCTTTTATCCTTTGTCTGTTTATATCCATTTTCACCAATGTATATTAATCTCGATTCAATTTACTCTTCGTCTTTTTCTAGTTCCAGAAATTAGAGAATGATGAAGAGTAAGTTGGATCGAATTTAAAGTTAATCTATAGAAGATAAAAACAAAATATACCTATTTAAAATTATATTATTTATTTTATTACTGGTTTATTACACAGTAAAAAAGAAAATGTTAATTTTAACATGTTTTACATGTCCCAGGAGATCCACTCTAAATTTTAAGTTAAAATAACTCATTCGTCTTGTGTTATTTATTAACGAACTAATAATGTTAAATAATTGACACAATACTTTACATTTATATTTGTTATTTTGACTTTAAGGGTGATTTAAAACTAACATATAAAATAAGTAGAGTACATAGACGAGTAGTTGCAGTAACTCGTAAGAAAATGTTAATAAAACATTTTTGTTCGTATAATGTGAATGAAAAAATTCTTAGATATGTTAAATTGACTTTGAGATATATAGATTAATTGAAACAATTGTGTTAAAAACACTCAAAATAATATTCCATTTTTAATTGACATAAGAAAGTGTTAAGTTAGAAAGGTGACATGAATCTAACACATCAAAATATTACAAAAATAATAACATATCAGTTGTATGTTAATTTTACATTGAAGTAATAATCAAAATGTGGTAACACAAGAAAAATTCTACATATGGACGCACGATTTTTTACTGTGTAATAAGAGCAGCTCTTTGCGTTTAATATACTCAAAGTTTTAGAGAGTATGTATACATTGGTGGAAACGGGCATAAAGCCGTAATTGCACAACCGATTGCCGATTGCGATTGTGATTGGCGATTATTTCTCAACCAATTAGAGCGAAGTAATCGATGACTACTTTGCTCTGATTGGTTGAAAAATAATCGCCAATCTCACAATCGCAATCCAATCGACGATCTTAGTGTGATTACGGCTTTAGACGGCTTAGGATGTCTGTCAACCTCCGTCCACCCCCGGAGAATCCGGAGAAAAATTTCAGAGTTTGACGCGTCGCATTCGCGAAGTCACGCGGATCCGGTGTTCCACGCACGCGGAGTTATCCACGGCCCACCATTTTACAATTACGCCAAGTAGACAAACAATAAACAATGGCCGTCACTTTTCATAATCTCTGCCCACTCGGATTGCGCATTGCGACTCGTATACGCCCAGTTAGCTGCTTTTCACTTAGCGCAAAAGTAAACGGCCGGAAGGCTCGTACAAATGACGTCAGCGTCGTGTCGTTCGCCGCGATTGATCACTAATTTAATCGTAATTACCGACATCGCGTCCGGCGAAGAGTAATTCCACCCGTGACGCGGCCGTTACGTCGTTGTTATCAACGTTGTTGCTTTCGTATCGTATCTCGTATCCCGCGCCTTGTCTCCTCGGGGTTCTTTTGACGGAGCTGATGGAGCGAAGGACGCGCATTATGAAATCGAGAGTCTCTCGTCCGCGCGTTACAATCTCCTCTTACACGAGCTTACCAGAGGTGCGGTGATTAATAACGGAAGTGTTAAAATACGCTCGCGTCGTTGCTCATGAATGAGGTACATGAGATACATCAGCCGAAGATGTCAATCACGATTAGGCCATTCTCTTTCGTAGCTTCTGTAAAGGTGTCTTCGAACGATACATTTGTTCGATGAACGTTTGCATGCATACAAAATGGAGTAATGACTGGCAAAAATGACTAAAACTTGGATCTGTAAAGTTCGCATAACATTCTCTTTATATAAAAAAAAATTAAGCCAGTTCCAATAGTATTTTTCATAGTTCTACAGTTACTTATAAAAATAAAAAAAGTTCCATATTTTTTATACTAAAAATCAAAATTGAAAATATGACGTTGCTAATTTTGGTTTTTAATGTAAAAAATGCAGAAATTGTTTCTATTTTTATAAGGAACTGTAAGGTTCCTTATAAAGGCAGAGTTAAGACTCAAAGTTCTAAATTTTATTATGTTAGATGAAAGATTTATTAAGCTTATATATGACAGAAAAATTTTACTTAAATTTTTATTATAAACACTGTGGCGAGGATCGTACATATCAATGTCAGGATATATCGTGTAATAAACGTACTCAATAAAACAGTAAAATTTGTCACCAGAAATATATTCTGATCTACTATGCCTTGATTTGTCGAAAGTTTGATAACTGGACAATGTTACCTAACACCATCCTAAATGCTGAAAGAGTATCGCTAAAATTACAGCCAAGAACTTCCGAAAAGAATAAATACTGATGAATACATTCATTGACGTTTATCTTTAGCCCCTGCAATGTCAGTTAATGTTCTCAGAGCTTCCACATTCCAGCATTCGTATCTGCTAATAACAAGAACTTACTGAAGAAAGCGTGCGTCAATATATATATATACGCATTTCTTCAAGATTAGTTCATGTCTCTCTCTTCTACCGATGCGCTTTATATTGGAACATTTAAAAGGGGGATAAAATATACTAATATATTAATTTATTTTACTGGCAACTGATATATATTTTTGAAGAAGTAAGGCATGTTGTATCAGAATTTGTAATTATGTAATTAAAATATGTATGTGTATAATTAAATTATAAATTATATAGCAATTAATTTATTATAGAATATTTAGGAAACGTATCTGCCATCTATTTTTGGAATAATTTTAATTGGATAGCCTACAATTTATCGCCACGTGTCATAATATTTCGTCGAAGTTTTTGAGATTTGATCGTGAAATTGATTGTTCATTGGCATAGATTAGCGAAGACGAGCGATTAAGGCCATACCAATTAACGACTGACAATTCACGCGAAGCTATCTCTATAGTTATGACATTGGGAATTGAATTCTCCGAAATTACGTTAGCTCGTGATCGGTAATAGGTCGTTGTGGCACGATGATTAGACATCGAAAGACGGCCTTCGCAAGTTTAGACTCTGACTCTTCCCTGACGTTTATAAGGTGTTGGCTGTGAACGTTGAGAAACTGACACCTTTTCTTGCATTTTGTATGCGATCTGCAGCTTCGTCTGATATTTTCTATTCTAGACAGTCACGATTAAGAAATCTTTCTGTCGAGATTTTATTCTATCTACTGAAAAGATCATTATTTACTCTTACCATTATGACTGATTTAACTGATTGATTATACATTGGAAGTTGTTCTATGTAACAGATTAAATCATCTCTCAGTCAATTCTGTCTTCAACTATGTCAAACTTAAAACGCTAAGAGATTATTCAACTGCAGTGTACGTCGAAATATAAACTGATTATCATAGAAATAATAGTACATATAAATGGAGATTGAAGATTTCTGTATTTTTCTTGATTAATATATACTATATACATACATATAATTGTTTCGTTATCTTTTCAGGAAAGATAATAAAAATATAATATACATTAACAAGTAAATATCAAAGTATTTACGTCCTATTTTTCTTCTCAATGATTTATTAAGAAAGCTCTTTTGCCTAAGTTTTTACTTAAAGGAAGGTCGACTTTTAATTCACAAGAAAATTTGTCATTGAAAGTCAAATCGCGAAATGCGGGGTTCTTTGCATATTAATTGCCGCGTTAATTGCTGCGCCTAAGCATTACTCGAATGCAGTTTAGAATTGTTAACAAGGTGTTAAAACTGGGCCAAAGTTGGACCCAACAACGAGGCGAGATAATCTACGAAGAACAAATGCTCGGTTCGCAGAGTAGAATGGAATGTTTGATTTCGCGTAAGCTGCAAAGTTTGTTAAGCCACGCGCACGTGCGTGAGTATAAGACATTAATGAACTTTCCACGGATTTATACTAAGCAAAGTTTCCGACGCATACTTGTCACGCGAGATCTTTACCATTCTGAAAAAATTCTTCAAAATTAACATGTACTTTACACAATGCAGCTAATGCATGCCATTATGTCATCCTGTACATTTAATATTGATTGTACACATTTTGTTTTATATGTTTTGCTAAATGTACATTTCAGTCCAAAAGCTCGGAAACATTTTCTTTAAATTAATATTTTTCGAATTATTTATTTAACTATCCATAACAATGTGTCTTTTTAATATATTAATTCTTTAAATCCAATAAAACAGTTATCTGATCTGAAGAATTATCGTTAAAAAGCATATTGTTATAGATATTTTCTAAAGATTGAAAATATTTAAAAAAATTGACGTTTTTGATTACTCAAATATCTATAACAATGTTTTTTGAAACAATAGTTTTTTAGATTCTACAACAATTATATCCAATAATAATTATCTGAAGAATATTACGTAATCCCAAAACATGTTAATTTTTAAAAAGTTTTTTCAAACTTTTAGCTTGGAGTGTATTACAGGTGGACAATATATTGTATTTTCTTTTATGGTATCATTTCTGCGACGCGTATCACGTAGGAGTCGTTGAACGCGTTATGTGTTCATTAAAATGTTTGATCGCAATTCTCTCATGAGAGCGACAGACGCACTCGGAAAATATGATCGTTCACAGGGCAGTCCACTCGAGATATTTCTAAATCTAGAGAAGTGCTCCCAAGAGTATATCTCTTTTTTTTTTACCTCTTATTTTGTATCGTCTGGCGGTGTTAGGCTGACACTTCCTGCCGGCTTGTCGACCTTTTAAACGTACCGGTCGATGATACCGTCACTCGAGTGGCGTTAACTTTTCACGGGGTATGATGATGAGGTGTCAAGTATGCGTTGCAAATCATAACTTTAGATGGTAAATTAATGGGTATCGATAAACTCTACGCTAATTCTCCGCGATTATAGTCTTCAATAAATGATTTATGCATTAATGTCTTATTAATATGACGTACGCCCTACTTTTTGTGCTCGTTAATTTGCCACAGAATGATGAATCAGTGCTCTAGTTTGTTTTTCAACCTTTTTCAAGAAGTTCTTACAAGCATTTATTTGTTTCCTTATTGTTTTAAAAGTTTTTATGTAAGACTTTTATCTAAATTTTTATATAAGATTTCATTAGACATCCTGAAAAGTGATGTTAGTGCAGTGATAATATCGCTTTGATTAAAATGAGAGGAAGCACAATATAAAATATTTAGATAATTTTCACAATTAAAAAAATATTTTTTACTTCATGCCTTACTCATTTCTTAATTATTTCTAAATTTTTTGTCTTTTTATTTTCTCTAAAATTTTTGCACACTTGGAGATCCTTTGCGGCACATCGGTTGAAAAACTTTGTTCTAGTTGCAGATGTATGCAGTGTACGACATCTATTATACCTATATAGTCAATAGTTAATTTGTACACGTTTCGACATCTCAATCACCGAATACGAATCGTTAGTCTCATGACTGGGATGTCATTTAAAATTACTCATCCGTGTTTCAATAACCGCAATACGCTACAAAAATATATCATTAATTCATAAGAAACCCCGGACTTGACGTTGGCGTCCTTGCGGTCCCGGCCGTTGCGTCACGTCGATGACAAAACGGAAGGCCTCGAATGATAATTTCACGACGGCTCGAGATGCGTATTTCACAATACCCGATTAATATGAGATGTTTAGTACACGGAAAGAACTATTTATATGAAATATCAAATATTTTAGTTAGATACAGGTCTGAAAATAATTTTGTTAGATTATCAAAATAATTGTATAAGACGCTTAAGCTTGTTGTTAAAATGTTAAAAACTGTTTGCAGCATTAATCATCATGCTTTAATTTTCTACATAATTATTTTGATGGTCTAACAAAATTACCTTTAGATTTATATCTAGCTAAATTTTTACACTGAAAAACGAGTCTGATTGTATTGCTTCAGGTTAAAAATGGACAAATCAGAATTTTCTGATTCGTTCAAGAAATTTTTCTTAATATAGATATTCAACAAAATCGTTGTTTCCGCGTAAATTAAATCTTATTTATATAGTTTTATTTGTGGATCAATACAAGAGACAGAATTCTTCGATTCTATCCCGTATCACGGATTCTGTATCGCACAAGGTGGGCTTGGATTTTATTCATACGGTCCATTGTCCGTATTTTTGTGCTTCGCATGCCAACCGATGTATCGAGCAGCTTGCCAAGCCGGCCGACCTTCCGTCCGCTCGCTCGTTCGCTCGCGCCTACCTATCTACCTGTCTACCTGCTTGACCTCATCCAACTTGACCTGCTCCGGTTGCTTGCGACTTTGGTTTCGTTATACTGACCTCGACTATCCTTAAAGGCTCATTTCCAGGCGGCGTTGCATCATGACGCTCTCGCTGTCACGCTAGAGTCGTATGCATAACGTTACATCGTCGCGGCATAGTAATGTAACAGCTACACCTATATCAGTGCGACGAATTGCGAAATTCAATTGTCACGGTAATCTATATCGTTGCTGCGATGACAATCGCGGCGATATGTACCGTACTATAGTTTGAGCACTGCTTATATAGTACACGTGCTACGTTTGTGCAGCGTGACATCGAGCAAGGCTACGCTCGTTGCATAAATGTAGTGGCAATTATGATAATGGAATATAACACAAATTGTTGACAATTACGCTAATGTTATGAGGGGATGTTTTATATTTACATTAGCTATTACGAATACAGGTGCATTATAATGCATTATTGCGAACATTGCATTGCTCATAACATTGCAGTAATCGCTGAAGGAAATTTCACGTTTCTAACATTTCTGCTCTTTTTGTGTGTTCACAGACGAACGAGATGCTATACAGAAGAAGACCTTCACGAAGTGGGTGAACAAGCATTTGAAAAAGGTGAGACCGCTTCTCGAATTCTCGCGTTAGTTTTATATTGTCCTGCGGCGTTTTCTCGTTACTTCACGTCATCTTAATTAGCCCGATGGCACTGATGCAAAATATCCTCTATTGGAGAAATGTGAATAAATTTGTGGTGAATTATAGGAGGTATTTCAAGAAAATTATGATTTGTACGTTATAAAAATTTTGTACGTATTAAAAAATTTAATATTTTGGTTATTTGTAGCAAGAATTTTGAAATAAAAAATAAATGGATCTTTTCTCAGTAGAGGATGTTTCAAGTCAATCGTATTTCTTTTTAGAATTAAACGGGAAAATTAATATTTAAGAGAGAATATATTTTGAGATACTTCTGTATAACGACTAAAGGCTCGGATTACAGTAGAATTGTGTGACGCCCTAGGCCCACAGACTTCTATTAGACTGATCACTTCGCCATCATGTTTGATATTAAACAGTACCCTCGATAGGAGCTACCATTTTATATCCACCTCACATACAGTCTTGATCAAAAATATTAGGCACCTACATATATTTTTTCATTTATCTGAAATTTATCTGCATTTTGTTAACTACTTTATACGTTTAAAGGGTTTTTGGAATAATGAATAATTTACAGCAAATGCCATAAATCAATTTTTGAGCTGAAACTTTAAACAATGATTAATAAAATGCTTAATATTTTTGGCCAAAGTACGTGGAATACAGTACACATACGTGTTCATAGGTAGGCATTGGTTGCATTCAACAGAGAAAACTAATCAGTGAGCACTTAGTAACTTCTTTAATATGATTGGTTCCTACACTTACAATTAGATCCAGCGAAGAATTAAGCAAGACTCAATCATATTAAAGACTCACTGAGCGCTCACTGATCAGTTTTCTCTGCTGTACGCAACCATTAAAGCCTTGTATCCACGATACTAGAACTCGATCCAAGCTCTCGGATCATGAAATGTATAGCCAATCAGCTTACAGTTTTTACGGAAAACTAGCTATACATTTCTCGATCCGAGAACTCGGATCAAGTTCTAGCATCGTGGACACTAGACTTAACAAGAACTTCTTGGCATCATTTTTGTCCTTTTCTATCACATGCAAAATAATTGAAATGAAGTCTATATAGTTATAAAAGTATGTGCCTAAGATTTGAGGATTGTTAAGTGCGATCTTTTACCTTGGTCTTATCGTTCTAACTTCACATCTATTCTTTCAGTAAACAAGTCTCAAGTTTGAGATGAAGCATAATGGTTGTGTATTTTATCCATTTGCGAGCTCCTCGTTTTATGTCCATGTTACCGTGACGAAATTACAAAGGCGGATTGTCGTTTCATGCACAAAGCAGTAAATCATCCAATGCCGAAGAATTTACGATTCGCATAAATCGTGATCTGTGCAAGGAGGCACAGTATGAGAGAAAATTTATCTCTATTCAGATTATTTTTTTTACTCGATTGGAGGAGACAAATTTATACGTTGCTCAGTATTCCGCGAAGTACATAAATCTACAAAATTGC